>NC_092814.1:281225300-281227800 GCF_023375885.2 Dermacentor andersoni
TGAGTTTGCAAGGCGATAATATCCACTTGGAATGAATTCCCACAATGACACCAGTTTGGAGATATGCGCCATCAAGCTCGCCGTAAAAAAGAAGAAAAATAAGAAGAAGCAGCTAGTACAAAGCAAATTAGAACCGAAGTGGTGGGTAGGTTAGGGCTCCTTACGTGTAGTGACACAAGACATCAGTTAGCCGACCAAACGACTTGATAGCAAAATACAACTTTAGAGATGTATACTTACCGATGGTCGTTTGCCGTTGCACCAGTCCGTTAGGTCGACACCGCTATGCGCAACAGTTGACATGTGATATTCAAATGTCGCAGGTCTCCATCGTGCCCATTTATTTTCGCTGTTTACTGCAATGTCTGTCGAGAGAACTGACCGTGCCCATCATTCAGCTACAGCTTACTTATACCATTCGTTTTACGTCAAATCCCCATCCAATAATACATTCAGTACGGCTCCGACTAAACGGAAGCAATGTAACGTCACTCAAGTCGTTTTCTACCAAAGAACCTTGTGCATTGCCTGATAGACGGCACGGGAGGTACTTCCTTCTCTCCACGATACGTGACCTATGACAGCTTCCGGGTACGAGTGGCAAAGGATCTGGATGGGGAAGGTCGCCGTGGCGGATCGATGTTGCCGGAATGAAGGTGCTTATAAAGACTATACGGTCTCCGCCTTGATGACTGAAATGTGCGATGTGTGCGGAGCACTGGATGGCGTAACATGACCATGGTCGCTGCTGAAAATTCGAGAAAGATTTTACGAGCAGGCGGCTAGTGGAAGCCACCGTGTCGAGGGCGACTTGTGGAAGCTGGCCTGGTGGGTCCGAATTCGCAATTCTTTTCGTTCGTAAGTGCTGCTTGCCATCTGCCGGCCACCTTGGCTAATAATGTGACCAACGTCATGATTTGCTCGTATCTGTTACGACCAGCTCTGCCGTAAGCGCTTCTTTGTGAATGTAGGTGCTGGACTCTTGCTATTTCTACTAAGGTAAGAACACGAGTTAGGTAAACAAGCGAACCTGGTGATCTATAGCCGAGTCCTGACGTCTCGTTTAGCCAAATTCGTAGCCGTAGGCATTATTCATCTGGTCAGTTTGGATGAGCCTATGGACTAGTAGCGTTGTCGTCCTTTCTGAAAAAAAAAAAACACTTTTGCCAGTATTCTGTACGACGTTGCGTTTAGCGTGCGAACGATACTTATACACAAATTTTACGTAGTTATATTATTCTCACCTGTCATGCAGCAGTGCACCGAAATGTGCTGGCCTCACTGTGTATTTAACCGATGTAACATAGCGGTTAAACGTGACAAGAAAACGCGGTGTATGCACCGAGTTTCTGCGATTTTAATACGCACGCGAAGCTTACGAATGTATAGCATCGTAAAGCAGAGGCTGTACGTTCATGAATTCATCGATTCTGATAATTTGTCACATTCTACAGAAAACGTGCGTAGTATATTCGCGAAAAGACGCGTTCACGCATTTATCAGTTCAGCTCACTCGCATTCAGCGCGTCAGGTACTGTCTTAGCACTTTCCATCCCCACCGAGAAGCGACAAATGGACGGTCAGCCCGCCTTTCAAGGAAGTCGAAAACACGCAGCCGGCCGCTTGCATGAAGAATGGGTCTCGCGTCTCTCAGCCGTATTACAGGCGAACCACGGACGCGTCGGCATATCCGAGGTGCGCGAGTGTGATCATGACAGGTCCTCGCGTAATGTTCCGAGCGTCACACAGAGAGCCCTCCCCAAAGCCGGAAAGAGAACGAGTGGCATTTTCGTTCGGCTCAGCGTGCGGAACTGATGCGCGCTGGGCGCCTTCTTTCGTGGAGAAAACGTTTTCGTTGGCGAAGGAAAAGAAAAGAAGAAGAAAAGCTACAAACCGTGGGAGGAGAAGCAAAGCGCGACAGAAAGAAAGGCGTCCCACAACGCATCCACTTGGGACTCGCTTGTCGGCGTCTTCCGGCCACTGGCAACGAAGAGCGCGCACACGCGCTTGTCCCATGCGAGAGAGCACGTGCTGCTCGCCGTCGGTGGCTTTATGCATTTTCATTTTTTGCGGCCGCTACACGGGCTGCGAGTCCCCGTCGCGTATATAGCGGTGGTTTCGGCGGCGTCTCGCCCTGCAGCAGCCGCGTGGGGTGGACGTGCCACGCGAGCCCCATCGGAAGTCGGCCGGCGGTGAGGCGCAATCGACGGCCGCGCCGGAATGTGTGCCTCGCATGCGGAAGTCACCTCGATTTCAAGACGCCCGGCCGGCCGGCCGCCGACAACAAAGTGATCAAGAAGACGAAAACCTATCCAGTGCAGTCGATCAAACGCGGCGCACGCGCGGAGATAGGCGTACGAGGACATGCATGCGGGAATGCGACGTGCCGTGGTGCCACGCCGCGCCATATACATGCTCTCTCTATAAGCTGCAGCGCAGAGAGTGCCACTCTCTTTCTCACTTCGTTACGATGGCTGCGGCGGGCCCGCATCGCTGCCAT
>NC_092814.1:281530300-281717800 GCF_023375885.2 Dermacentor andersoni
ATCATAGTTTATGAAAACCTTAGCCTATGCATATATACTCCTGCAGAAAATCATGCAACTACGTATAGGAACACAAATGACTCCGAATAAAGTAACTTTGCCAGAAAGCAAGATGTGCTTTACAAAACAAAACAAAAAACTAGTATCCTCAATTGTGGCGTACCTTGGTTAATGATGAATGCACAGGCAGCAGCTCCAAGTGTGTCATACAAAGGAACAATGATCATCGAGAAATAGTAGCAGGCTTGTTCTGTGACAATCCACTGCAGGTGCAACAATAAAGAAAGCAAAGGTTTCTCACCGATTCTTTACAGCAGACAATGCAATGATACTGCATCAGTACTTCAATGGCTACAATTAAGCAGTGAGGAGCAATACATTGCTGGGGCTTTGAGAACTTACCTCAACACAATTCTGAGTATAGAGACCAATGAATGTTTGCTGTCCAGGCTTCTCCCCTAGTTTCACAAGGCCACAGGCAATGCACTTTATCCTCTCCAACACCTGTTAAGTTAAGAAATAGCATGAAGATAAGCTGAATCAAGAATCAACACACCTCAGGCTTATTATTCTCATCACTGCCACACAAACTAACAAAGCCTCCAATGTGCACTGCCATACACACCTGATTGTAATGGATCCACTTGTATTCTCCCGATCCTGGATCTCTCCACCCCATGCAAGGGCCATTATCTAGGAAGGAGGCAAGTACATCGTAGCTCCAATGCATCAATAAGAGACTGCCACATAGACTTTCCAAGCCACTTGCCAAAAAGCTGCCATTATTTACAACATTTCTGATCCCCATCAAATTGACTCAAACTAGGAATCCAGTGTAACTGAGACAAGGACATGAATAATAACAGAAAAACGTGTGATTGATTATTTTCATATAGTCAACAAGCTCAGTTTGTTGGCAAATCTAGTACAATTTTTTTTTTCTATGAATTTATCCGGACAGTTTATTTTGTTTAGAGCATGCTAAAGGCATTTATTAGGAAATGCTTATGAAACTACCACTGCGTGCAACATTTTTTTTTTTTTTAGAAGTCAGTAATGCACTCTGTTCCTACTACACAAAATAATGGGCAAATGAATGGTTTCAGAGCACTGTTTATACAGCCCAAGTTGGCTAGTCAATGTTTTGATTCATTATATGCAGACTATCTTAGTACCAAAAGGTTTACACCATACCTGCATAAAACAAGACACAGCACACTCAAGGCACATACTGAATGAACATAAGTTCAAAAAGCACTATTTTTTTACCCCTTAACCTTGAAGTCAGTCAGCTTTCAAATGGAAAGGATTTACTCAACAAGGTGTGCTTAGCAAAGTTCTGGCAAAAAAGACTGCACTGAGAAATTTTACAGCCTCTAGTACAAATTATTTTGATGAATATTTGGTTGCTAGAAGTCTATGCCGCAAATTTAAATGTAGAAATTTATCAGTTTCTTCATCACTTCTTTTTTGTGCGATATTGGAAGGGTCTATAACACCCAAAAGGAAATGGTAATTGAGTATCAAGACTCAATATAAGAGTATAAGAGTATGATGCAGTATTGCTCAAATAGTCAAACATATAACGAAATAATGGATATAACAAAGTAAGTGAAATTCCCCTTGAATCTCCATAGAGATCCATTTGTTTAAAACTTTGTTTTAATGAAGTAAAAGAGCATACTGCTAATGAATAACATAGCAGATTTGTCTCCGAAACCCAAAAATACCAGATCCTTGCAAGTAGAACACATTAGGTGCAGAAGTTCAAAACTCCTGCCGCTTGGTGTTGATAGGCGTCGAGCAACACAGGTGTTTCTCACCACTGTGCACAGTTACGTGTAAGCAGCAGGTATGGCAGCAGCTCATTATCACCATTGCACTTCCCTCTCTTACTGCGGCACCCTGCAGGCCATGGAGAAAGAAGTGCGATGGCAATAGTAAGCCACTGCTTTCAATTGGCAGTGCGAAAGGCCGGTGCAGCCACTTTTCTGAGGTCTCAGTGTGGCTGCCGCACAGGCTGGTGCAACTAGGCATGGCCTCCAAGATCACATCGGCACCAGTGAGGTCACAGGTGAGCCAAGCCAAACTGACATAGCGAGGTTTGTTTGCCTTCTCATTAGCACAGTGGAGCCATGTACAAGTGGCAGATCAGCCTGGATCAGCTATGTAGTTGATGCGCCATGTTTTTATCACGTATGTGGCCATGTAGCGGCTCTGCACGCCTCGAAGCTATCTTATTCTATGCCTGTTTAAAGTTGTGTACCCCATTTGGAATATATTGCAGTGAAGGGGAATAACAGACTTAATAATGGATAAGTAATTTTGGTTCCCACCTCAATTTCGTTATAACGAAGTTTTACTGCAGTTTCGATTCCAACTACTCAGCAAAAGGCATAGACTTGGACATTGGTAGCCAAGAAAGCAGTCTAACAAAAGGACAAGCAAGCAAAGCTGAAGCATACACATTACCACAGCCAAGAAAACACCTTAACCAATGCACAGTTCAGGTAAACGGCAGTTTTGAGCTTTTATAGCCACCCCTACAATGAAACAATAAAATTTTCAAACTATCATGAACAGTGCACAACAATGTTCAAATGAACAGTGAAGTGCAAAGACTACTTACTGGAGACCCTGGCACCCCTGTACATGACATCGAATAATGTCCTGCAGTCTTCATGGAGGTACTCTATGTGCTTCCCATCTGGACATAGCCTTGATGTCCTGATCCGTTCCAGCCCCTGTTAAAAAGGAAAAAAAAAGGGGGGGGGGGGGGCAACATTAAGTAAATCTGCTTAAAAGAGAGCTTTGTTGTACCTCAAGAATGCCTCCACTATAAAGGCACCTCATATGAGCAGAGCTATCTCTAACAGGCTATTATGTCATTCCTCCCTTCCCGTTCAACTAGCACCTCCAAAAGAGCCCAGACCACTGCCCACTGCCCACCACAGCCACACACCCTCGCTGCATTTTTTTTTTGTTCTCCCTTCGTTATTTTCATGGTAATGACTCCCTTTCAGCAATAAATCTGTTCTTGTCCTGGCTGCCAGGCCTCTTATGTCAAGATGGGCATAGAGCAGACACATATGTCACAGCAATGTGCTGAGGGAAATATTAAAAGGAGGGGATAGTGTCTAATTTGTGTGCAGAGCACTGATATACCTATGGTCATCTACCCTTTTTACCTGAAAAGTTTTTTCAGGCTTCTGTGAAACTGAAAAAGATTCCAGTTCTGTAAAAAACTTCACAGCATTCTTGCACCCTCCTCAAGGCCTCCAAGGCCTCCATATGCCACGGCAAGCCAGAGCTCTTGTACCAACAGCCCTAAATGCTGAACCACTTTCAATAATTACTCTCAAATAAACACTTCTGAACTTGGAGGTGTACTTTCAACAGTTTATTTTATGTGTAGAGAGTCTGCAATAAAATGTGCAAAATTCCAGCTGAAATGGGTAATCATTTGCTCACACCTACAATTTTAACATTTAATTTAGTGTGCGAGAGGGAGCACTTTAAAGGCTCTTATTGTATTCAACGCAGTCAGGTTATAACAAATTTAAAAACTTAACTGAATTCAGCTAGCCATTGTGATCAATGATGCGACATAACACAGCCAAATATATTCAATGAATTTAAAGATGAGCTAAGCAATTCCTTTAAAAACACAGATCAATGACAGGTTTGTAAGCAATTACCCACTTCACCCCATTGTCACACTAAACCTTTAAGCTCACTGCTACTTGAATTTCTTTAAGAAAATTCTGGGGTTTTAGTGCCAAAACCACTCGATAAGCTATCAAAAGTAACACAACAGCACACACATAAAGCAAAAGTCCCTGCAAGCAATCATCCCTTATCAACTTGCACATGTGCTTAAGTCTTCAGTGGCTAGTCTGCACTAGCTGCAGAAAAGGCAGCCAAAATTAAAAAAAAAAAAAAACACCATGACAAGGTCTGCATTCTGACATGTTTAGCAGCCTCGCTCAAAGTCATGCTTAAAAAAATGTTACTCTTAGTAAACAGTATTAGGACACTACAATATGTGCACACCCATGAGGAATATTCTTTATGTATTCACCTGTGCACGAATTCAGGCCAAGCATCTAGTATATCCCTGTCTCAGCCTGTCTACAAACAGAGACATTAAGCAAAAGACGGATATGTGTTTTGCATTAGTAAAATGCAACAGTGATGAAGAAAATTCTAGAAGTGAATGAAATAATTTAGTGGTACCTATTGCATCAAATCAGGTCACTTTACTAATAGTTGAGAAGCTAGTTTTCCTTAACACTCTGCCATGGCACTCACAGGTTCCCTGCTACAAATAGCAAGCCATGGTACCACCTCTTGTATGCTAATGCTGCTTAAAATCATGAACATTTACAATATAACTTATTGCATTCTGATGACTCAAGAGCTAATAGAGCGAGAGTATTCTAAAAAAAAAAAATTTAAGGTTCTTCACTAAAATTGCAACTGAAAGGACTTGGGATAGCAAGTTCAGGTCTCTTGCACAAGACCTATATGTACCGAGTAGCACAGATGTAGATGCTCCTATATTGACAAACTTGCGCTCGCAAGACACGCATACTACACAACATTCTAGAAGCCTCCGAGTATGCTGTGGCACATATAGCATGCGCATGGCAAGCAAAGGCTGTTGAGATTTCGGAGCACACATTTGTGCTCTTTCCAACCTTTTTTCTATGATTAGACATATGACAGACAAGGGGCTTCTTCAGGTAAGATGACAGAGTGCAAACAATAAGTACAACTTGCTGCCGCAGTAACATGTTGCACGATTACACATCTAGGTAGTACATGTGGCACACAAAAGGCTTCAGTTAATACCTAAACCAGAGCAAACATTTATGGGGTTTAATGCTCCAATACTGTACAGCATAGTAAGGATGCTGCGGTGAACCGCCCTGAGTTCATTTTAACAACTTGTGACTCTTTACCGAGCACCCAAAGTGTGCATGAGCATTCTTGCATTCCGCCCCCATAGGAATGCAGCTGCCACGGCATATAATAGAACCCACAGCACCGTGCTCAGCAGCATAACACCATATAGCCATTTGAGACACTTGATTATAATTATAACTTGCTATCGCAAGAGGGACACGGTGATGAAAGCTTCCAAGGAGGAAAGACAGAATTTATTCCTCCCTGGCTAATGGCCTACTCAAGGTTTTCACCAATATTGCATAAGATTATCTCTGCATGCATAAAAACGCATTAAAAAAATCTATCTCTGATTGAAACAACCTAATGGAAGTGTCACTAACACGGTCTTGGCCTTTCTTATTTATGTGATATGCCTCCATCAGTTCGCGTGCAGTCTGCTCCTGGCTTCTCCCCAGAATCTTTATCTCCTAGAAAATGGTTGTTTCAATCACGGATAGATTTTTTTGATAATTGGTTGCCCTGCTAGGCTGATGAGTGTTCTTGTTTGCTACGTTTTGCGCATGTACTATTTGTCTATATATTGCCATGGGTTGCCGTGAATAAACCAGTTGAAAGTTACCACCCATGACGTTTTTGTGTTATCTTCCGCTGTCCCCATCTTTATTTGTGGTCAATATGATATGCAGGAAACATCGTCACTTGCATGCAGAGGTCATGAATATATACAGGGTGTCCCAATTAACTATCATGCGCCAAGATTTACAAAAGAAAAGCAATGCGTTACTCGAAGAAAACCTAGTGCATAGTGTTTCCGGCACAGTGGAGTAGCTGCCAGTAATATTTTGTTTACTGAGATTTAATTAGGTAATCATAATTAATGTGTAGGCACAGCTAAGGAACATCTAACTGGTATTTTCAGCAACATACTAATTGCGTACTAATTTTGTCCTACTGATAAACCCTGTGAAATATGGCGAATACCATGCGACTGCGCTCCCACCCGCATAATAAAGCAGCGCCCTCGAACAGGCTCCTTCAGAGTTAGCCAGAACGAAATGAAGGAAATAAAGAAAAAAATCACCGCCCAAGCACTCCATACAGATGGTTAACCAGCAAAGCTGAAACATGCAGCCCTGGTGTTTACGACTGGGTTAATCCCGATGGCTCATTAAACGACAGCTTGGTAGGCTGCCAGATCCTCGGTACGCAGTTGCTACTCGCACTCGGCTGCATGAGCCTGTTCTTGTACCCTGGCTGCAGCATCGGGACGGCGTAGACGGGCTCGTTCTTGGTTCTGCTCATGGCGTTGCTAATGGAAAGCTCCCTGCCCCTCAGGAGTATGTAAGACACATGGCCTACCCATTTTGGAGCCGGAGAGAAACTGCTGTGCACCCGCTCGGCTGCAACAGAGAGCAACAACGTCACTACTGGCACAGCCAATCATGCGCCTCGCTTTCGCTTTTTTATCTTGCATTCACATGGGTTAACGGGGGAGTTTTGGGCGTACAGGCGACGGATGGACTGACGAACCGACTAGCCATATACAGCTTCGCTGTAAAACAACGTAATCAAGCTAGTGCCTTATCTAATTACCTTATCTAATTATTTAATTAGTGCCTTATCTTACCCTGGTACTAATTTCCAAGTAATCAGTTTGGAGGATTCTAAACGACGGCCTTTCACCTGTACCACCTTGATCAGCACCAATGCTTGGAAGATAGGGACCTGTAGAATAGTCTAGATTCCTCGAATTACGGTGGGTCCTCACAAAAGCCAATTGTCAGAGAAAAACGCCCGGGTAAATTTGTTTAATGCACAGTGAGTAAAGCACAATCGGCACCAGTACCAGTGGTCATTCAATATGGGGTGCGGAATTTACGCTGGTGCTATAATCAGTCCCATTTTCTTCGATCACACATTGATTGGACAGCGTTACGTGGACAATATCCTTGAAGGAGCGGTGGATGAGTTTGTCAGTGAAGTCCCACTGTCACGTCTTCCACTTCTGTGGTATCAGCAAGATGGAGCACCAGCACACAGCAGCAGCCGAGCACAAAACTGGCTGGATGAGACTTTTCATGCGCAATAGATTGGAAGGCACGGGCCTGTAAATTGGCCGGCTAGGTGACCTGACCTCTCTCCACTCTATTTCTTTGGGGTTATGTGAAAGATCGTGATTACACGATCAAGACGGACGTCAGATTAGCGCAAAACAAGGATAACGGGCGTCTGCCGTGGAATTCGAGTGTCGGTAATCAAGAGAGCCACCGAAGATGTGATAAAGTGGACTCAGTACTGCTTAGCTACAGAAAAGCTATTCGAACACGTGCTCTAGGCAGCAGCTGGCGCTTACGAATTCATAGATAATAAGGGCACACCGAAATCAGGTGGTTTTTTTTTTTGTTGTTGTTGTTTTTTTTCGTGCAGGCGTCCTGATTACCGATTCGGCTAACTTAGAAGTGGTTATTTACTTTCTTGAACGCATCGGTTTTGCCTTCTCTCACCAAGTGGGTCACTTCCCGGTCTGTTTATTGTGCTTTTATTTTACACCAGAAACCTGTGTTGCAGCACGTATGCACTCTCATGAAAACTAAAACCATCACTTTAATTTGGCTGTTGTCCGAAGCAAGTTTCTGGCGCGAAATGTAGCTGCGCGCGCACTCTGTCGATGCTGCGCGAGCAAAGCCGAGATTTTCGAACATGCCATGCCTATTACATTGCTTTGCGCATTTCGTGCGTGGTCAGAGCGGCACTTTGACCACATTATCAAAGGGCTTTTCTTATCAATGTGATCAGTCAGCCTTGAGAGATGGATAGTAATTGTGACGTAGAGAGGAAGGAATAGCTGTAAAGCCGCGAAACCTGCTGTTGGTGCTCCTTCTGTACCACTATCAAGGTGAAACACTCTCTCTTCGGGTTTGCGACAGGCAATGCAGTTGCTTTCAATCAGCTTATTTGAGGGTGCTGCTTTATAATGCGGGTGGGAGCATAGTAACACGGAATTTTTCATATTTCGTGAGGCTTGTATGTCAGTCGGAAAAAATTGCACGCAATTAGTACGTCGCTGAAAGCACAGCAGTTAGATGTCATTTGGGGGTGCCTGGGGGTCCCTACAAATGCCTCATTGACACCATGATAAAGGACAGTACTTCTCAAATTCAATAATTAATTGAAATTTTCTAATTAAATTTCAGGAACGAAATAATTACTGGCGGCTACTCCACTGTACTGGAAACAATATGCACTAGGTTTTCTTCGATTAACACAACTGCTCTTTTTTTTAAGTCTTGGTGCATGATAGTTAGGGCACTCTGTATATAATACACTCAGTAACAGAAATGAGGCCGAGCCGGACTCACTCGAAAACAGAATCAACAGGAGTAATGCACAGGAGTGCTTATACTCGGACTCACAGAAAAAGAAGAAAAAAAGACAGAGAGGCTGCAGTTTTGCTGGAAAGGAGAAGCAGTATTAGTGATAGCAAAGTATACAACGATTACACGAAGGAAGATTACACCACCTAGAGATGCCAGATTCTTGGTGGTGGGAGAGGACGCGAGCTGTGAAATTGAACTGTCTCCTACTATGAGGTCTTGTGGATTCTCATACAAGCCCATCATTTCAGTGAACAATTCTTCTCGGTCCCACAGTTTTGTTATGTGCAAGAAATATATATATGTGGAGTTCGGAAAAATGAAAACTTTCCACCTATAGATTGCGCTATGCTAAAACGCACCAGTACCATTACGCGCCGGCCAACAGCCGCCTATCTACATGTGCTCCCTATGCTTTTGAGTCGTAAACTCATTTCAAACGTATGTAGCACATGCGCAGTTTATAACTTAATTCCCACGGGGCGCACAGTGATGCGTACAGAAGAATCTGCCGCATGCGGTCCGCTAGTGCTATAGCACCTGGCGACTAAGAAGCCCTTGGCGATATTGCCGGAGAGAGCGTCAACTACCGCGGACAAGCTGCACACAGTTCGCACCGCTCCCCCCCCCTATGACGAGCGAGTACACCAGCTAAGAAAGAAAGAGTGAGAAAGACCAAACAAAGGCGAGCTCATCAAATCCGGCCCACACTGACCGTGAGTAACCTGCTCTGGTTGTCCAGGCTGACCATGGGCTCGATGGGGTTCGAGGAGCGGCCGAACATGTAGGTAAGCCCAAGCGCCGCCGCCGCTCCCGCCGCTGCCACCACGCCGTGCACGCCACCCACGTATGACAGGTATTCGCTCATCCCGAATAGGGATGGTCCTGCAACAGACGCGGGGCACGCGCAGGATCAGCAATCATTCACTGCACATCCCAGCCGGGCAGCATGTATTGTGTGGCTATACCAACCTATCTAACGCTTTGGTCGAGCACTGCATGTCCATCGGTTACTCGTGTCAACCGCTACCATTATTCTTCTTTCACATTTTCATTCCATACGTCACGTCAGCAACTGCAGTCTACTACGTCGTGCTCGACATTGTCACGTCAGTGAAAGGCGCATCCTTCGCGCGCACACACACACACACACACACACACACACACACACACACACACACACACACACACACACACACACACACACATATATAGAAATAAAAGATATAATGAAAGAAGGAAAGAAAGAAAGAACGAAAAAAAGGAAGAAAGTGGTGTGAAATTTCGTGGAAAATGCTCTTTCCGTGTCACAACTCCGCGTGCCTTCACTCATTGTGGAACACTCAAGGATGGCAAAGAGTCCTATATATTCCCTTTCTTCTCGTTCATTACATTACGAGGGTCTCGAATCCAGCAACATTGATGCCTTAAGGTAGCATGTGTGGGTTTATTGACCATCGCCGTCAGCCAAACAAGATCATGCACTCGTGACGCCTGTGGCAGAAAGGATATGAGGGTTGCAATGTGCGCTTGTTGGTAATGCATCTTCCAAGGGGTGTACAGTAGCGCAATCAAAAGACGTGACAAAAGAAGACACACAAGGACACAAACAGTGCTCTGTGTGTCCCTGTGTGTCTTCTTTTGTCCCATGTTTTAATCGCGCTACCGTACACCCCTTGAAGCAGAAAGGATGTCCCACATCCGCCACCAAGACTTGTGAGTGGTGGCACCGGCTAACACTCCCAGGGTTAGTTATAGTAAAACATAAATACCCCAGAAACTGGATGGGAAAACGCCGCTGTGGTAGTTCAATTGGTAAGAGCATCCATCGCGTAATGCGAAGACATGGGTTCGTGTCGCACCTGCGGCCAGTTCTTTTTTCATCCACTTTCATTTGCATTAATTTGTCATTTCGTTAATTCAATTAGTAAGTAAATGTAACCTCCCTTATGTTGTCCTTGTTGACTTTTTATGATATGAGTAATAAAAATTGGGTGCCTTGGTTCCCTTTCTTTTCATTCATTACATTACAAGGGTCTCGAATCCGGCAATGCTGATGCCTTCAGGTAGAATGTGTGGGTTGATTGACCAGCAGTTGCTCAAATAAGATAACATACTATGTGCGTGTGTGTGTGTGTGTGTGTGTATATATACATATATATATATATATATATATATATATATATATATATATATATATATATAGAGAGAGAGAGAGAGAGAGAGAGAGAGAGAGAGAGAGAGAGAGAGAGAGAGAGGGCTCCCTCCTGCAGTGAATTTTTTTTTCTTGTGGCGAACTAACACAGCTCGCGCTGCAGAAAATCCGGCGTCCGGCGTCAGACGTCGCACTGGCAAAACAATTTTCGAGCCACACATACCCAGGCCGTTCATATGATGCAAGAAATTCAATGAACTAACTGAATTTCTCAAGCTAAAATACGACTACACACTACCTACAGGCATGTTAGCTCTTGGATTGTAATTTGAATTTACGAGCAAACGTAATTATGTTACGCGAAAACACAAACAAACCCCTTTTCCAGTGTTTCTACAAAGCATAGACCGGAGACGGCGTCCGCCATTTGTGCACGCCGGCGCGTCTTAGTCCACGGAGCAGGGCGCCCGCTTCCTTCGAAGACTTCCAGATGGCGCTCGCCTCCGCCGCATCGCGCAAGAGCTTGGTGGTGCAACCCACCGCCCCGTTCCAAAGGGGACGCTCATAACATACATCCATCCATCGCGGCCCCTGCCAGAGGCCGCGCTTCGACCAGAAAGCCCGCCTTCGTGCATCTGTCTGAAAAACATTTATTTAGATAGGTTTTGCATCAACACTAGGTGGGCTCCCCCTTACGGGAGCCCATTGGCGTCGGCCGCCGCCCGGGCCCGCTCGACCAAGGCCCGTTGGGCCGTCAGGTCAGAGCAGCCGAGCAGGGCTGCCTCCCAGTCCTCCCGGGAAGGGTTGGGTAGGGGGGTTAGATTTGGGGTTTTTTGACATGCCCATACCATGTGAAAAATGTCTGAGGACTTTTCCCCACAGTGCGGGCACTCCCCCGTGCAAGCGGGGTCAAAATATTTTAAGGCTGCCGGGCACAGCAGAGTTTTGGTATAAAGGCGAAGGAGAATGCGCTCCTCCGCCTTTGTGAGGCCCTTACAGGGCTTGGGATAGATGGCATGGCCAGATTGGTAGAGCTGAACGATCTCTTTGAAAGTATAGGCGGGATTGGGTTCGGGGTCCGGATCGGTGGGGGACGAAGGTGATGCCCGGAAAGTGAGCGCGCGGGCGACGGCATCGGCCGTCTCGTTTCCTTCGAGGCCCGTGTGAGCGGGAGTCCAGATAATCGTACGGTGCGAGGGGGCACCGAGATAGTCGCTGTTTTGCAAAATTTTGTAGGCGAGGTACGGTATGTGCCCCTGCTCAATATTGCGGCAAGCACCCCTCGAGTCGGTGATGATGACCCGCGAGTGTTGATCTGCGGCGGCTAGCGCGATGGCAACCACCTCCGCGTGTGTAATGTTGTGTGCACGGAAAGTGAGTCCGTTTAGCGTTCGCCGCGACCGTTTCTCGGCAGATATTACGGTTACATACGCTGCAGTTGCCGGGAAGCGTGAGAAACACTAAGGGCTCTTTGAATGCTATCGCGTTCCACTTTTAAAGACGAAGCTTAAGCGTCCTCCAAATTCTACAGCTTTCGCTAGAATACAGATTCCATGCACTTCGCGGGAGCCACTGAAAGGACAACTTTATGTGAAAATTATGCGGCGTTTCTTCCACGCCTAAAACGAAATGTATTTTCCTCAATCTTTAAAAAAAAAATATCACCGGCGATTACGATACTCCCTAATGCTAAATTTGAGCGCAGCTGTTTACGTAGTTTATTTCGCGATATATTGGCTGGCGCGGACAATGTGTCTCGTGCGGCACCTTGCAAATGGAGCGAAGTGTGGCGAGACTGCCTCGCTAATCGAGAGATCGCAAGAGGAAGCACGTGGGTGACGCGTGGACCACTCTAAGAAACGTTTACACCCTTTGGAGTGCCCCTTTTGCCACACAACGATAATGTCATCTGCCTTGATGTGCTTCCTTTCTTTATGCTTCGAGCTCGGTACTTTCCAGTAACGAACGGCATGCGCGTTATCAGCACGATAGCATTCCCGACAGGAAAACAGCGGGCGCGGCGATTTCAAGAAAGGAAACGCATCAAGGCAGATGACGATTATCGTTGTGTGGCAGAAGGGGCACTCCAAAGGGTGTAAACTTTTCTTAGAGTGGACGCGATTCAGAGCAGTCGCTCCAAACAACCTCAGCTCATGCAGCGCTTTGTTTCCATACGGACGACACGCATTACTCTGGCGCCATTTCGTAGCCATCGGCGCCACAAAGACCCTCTTATAGTGTTCTAGTAAACTGTACCGCTTTTGCGCGACGCTACGCTTTCCTTCTCACGCTTTCGCCATGCCCTCCTCCTCCACTTTTTTCATACCCCGCTGCGCACCGCGTTCGCTCTCATCTTTCGCTCGGTTACGAGGTAGGACGCCGATGCAGGAACGGGCGCCTAAGAGGTGCGCTCTAAAAGAAACACACGCCAGTCTACAACATGCGCGCGTTTTACAGCGAAGCTGTTGCAGGGAGTTCCGCAACGGTTTTCCTGTGGCGGTGAAGCGGTGCGGTCCACATCAAATATAGATGCAATGCAAGGTGTGTCGGAGCCCCTAATTTGCTTGGAAACGTAATAATGAATGATTATAAAATAACAGTTACCTTGCATATACCTCATCTGAATAGGCAACTTATGTGCGCGGCTTTTTTTAACTAGTAATCCGTTATTTTTTGTTTCTCACGTTGCGTTTTCCGGCTTCACGTTGGAGGACAGCTTACGCTTATGCCGTGGAGGCAGTCACTAAAAGAGCGGCCCTTAAAGGAATTTAGCTTAAACGTAATTATTAGTGATTGTAAAGTAACGGTTACAGCCTTGCTTATAACTCACCGGAATATACAGCTCATTTGCGCGGGTTTTTCAGCTAGTATAATAGGCAATTGTTTCTTTTCACGTCGCATTTTGCTGTCTCCACGTTCAAGGCCAGTTTTTTTCTTCCCCTCATAGGAGTTTGTATGGCTGCGGCGGTGAAAGCTGATTGCGTCGCGTGGTCCAGCAACGCTGCCTGAGTGGGAGCCCTGAAGCGGCCCTATGACGATCGAGGGCGTCTGTTATAAACCATCTTACGAACCGCCAACAAACATACCACGCTTAGTACAATTCCAAAGAGGGTGAGAAGTCGCTTATACAGCTCCGTTGTCCGTGATGTATCTGTCGCTGAGATTGGCCTATATCTGCCAAGAAATTTTATGACGCGAGTCTCCGTCAGAGAAGGTCGCCTGCTAAAATTGCATGTAACGAAAACATGCTATACTATTATCGCTTATATCTTTGCAACTGTACTATCCGCGCGCCTTACTCTAGCATCATTGCGTAGAGGAAAGAGGCCATTACTCGATTATGCACGTGTCGTGTGCACAGATGGCGCCGTCGTCGGGCCATGCATGACGCAATCGGAGCTAAATTTGGCCTCTTGTTCGGCGTTCGGGAATTCTCGGTAGTACTAAGCGTACAAAAATAACCTTATTCTAGTACACTCTAGTAGTACGTTTGTCGCTCCGTGCGAGAGCGGCCGCGTTTTAGGAGGCTGACTCAGCCATAGTATTAAGTATAATCCACCAAACTCAACTCTGTGCTCATCAGGAGTTACAAGGCTTACAAGTGTGCAATTTGTTGCAGAACTTTCGTGCTTGCTCGTCTACGTACCAGTGCGGCTGCATCCCTGATACAGCCTACCGGATTTTTTATATATATAAAGCGCTTCAAGTGTGGCTCTATAAACACATGGAGCGCAACGAACGAACGGCTAGAACATGTGCGCGTTAAAAAGAGTACACGGCGGCACACATCTGACGTCAAGGCAGCGGAGGCGGGGGGCAGTTACGACGCCAGTTCAGCCAAGTGAAACGTGTATAAGAAAACGCTCGCCGCTGCAGGCGAACCAACAGAGCGTCAGATGCAGCACCCCCCGCGACGCTCAAGGCGGAAGCGCCGCCGCCCGCAGTCAAACCGTGACGAGTGTGCGCCGAACGCCTTGTGAGGTTTGCTCCGATTAGAGGGAGAAAAATACTCTTTCGAGCGACACGTGTGCATCCCGGCGGAGCAATGTCGTGACGTAGGCACTGTCAAGTATCGGGAAACTAAGCGTGCGCGCTTCTCGACACATGGCATGAGGCCGTGGCCTCTCATGCCATGTGTCTCGAATTTCCGAGTAACTTTTACAGCACTCGCGTTCAGCAAAGCGCGCTTTGCCACCAGGAGCTATTACCATGAGCATTGTTTACAAAAAATGAACATAAGCGCTTCGCGACTTAGTAACATCTTTCATGGCACGAGCAATGCAGCACAGCATTTGTACCAGGGGCAATCGTGAAAAGCGCGCGACAACGTAACTTTGAAATGAAATTTCAGCAATTACTATGTGGTGACCAAGGTAAGGTGTACGCACTACGACATCAAATTATCGGTCACGGTGGACGGATGTGAGCTAATAGAACTCTCACGCCTGGCTTTTTGTAAATTACATCACGATTAAAATTTATGTCGACGTTTTAAGTGCTCTGGTTCCAAGATGCAGAACACAAAACATAGCCGAGTGTCTCGCTTATTCTCGTATTGAGTGAGCAGAGACAAAGACAAAGACGTGTATACTATAGTTAGGCCCATGGCAAAGCGAGAGTGACCAATGTCGTAAGTGTACATAAGGTAAAGCAGAAAGAGACACAGAAAGCTGTCCAGTGGATCCGAAGTCGGGCTTCGAAGTCCGCGCATCTCTATGCTTGATCAGACTAAAGGCATCCTACCGATGGTAGCAAAAAACACTTACATTTGTTATTACAAAATGACTAACACGCACAAGGCGCGGCCAACAATACCACCTTGGCAAGACTAAATATTTCCGATACTCTTGCTTCAGGTATTCTCTACACTAAAGCCCACGATAAAGGCGCGGACATCCTACACGTAGCCCTATGGCTTTCCGCCTACCGCGAAATGGCAGAATCACAGGGCAATACCAAGGGCAGCGCACTCGTAACCAGAAGGTTTATGGCGCGAGGGCATCACACTCGGACGCCGGAACAATATGAAACGCGCTCAACATCGAGCTCACCATTGCCGCTGTACGAACGCACGCGGACGGTCGGAAACTGCGGACTGGAAACGCTCTGTCCTAGAAACGGTGTATTACAAGAACTAAACGGAGGATACGTGCAGATTGCACGCCGGCTCACGGCAGCTATACTGATGAAGCACAGTGTACTTTAGAGTATGCCCTAAGAAGCCTTTGATTGGGCGCCAAGGATAAGAACGGCAGCAAACCGCGCGAGAACGGGACATAAAGCGCAGCTGCCTTCAGCGTTAGACGTATACGTCGCAAGCTGTGACGAATGCAGCTTTGCTGTAGGTCAACGTCAGTACCTTCGGTTTGCACACGTGTGCTCATCGCGATGATCTATCGCGTCGCGCGACGCCGAGCGCGCTATTTCGCTCGATCCGAGTGAGCAGCTGCGAAGCCAATCATCAGAGCGCAAAGACGAAGAGCGTATGTGCATAACACCGAGTGCACGTGTCGCTGAAAAACAGAATCGTTCATCATCAGGTGCTTCGACTTCCACACGCGCGAGATGAACGGTGAAACTTCGATGTGCAATCCGTTTCGGAAGCTTTCAAATCACTGCGCGGGCGCGACCAGCGCTGGTGCTCGTATGGAGTGAAAAGCGGGAACGAGTGCGCTTTCGCCGGGATCGCTTCGGAGTGCTGCATGCAGATCCCCCATTGCACTTCTCCCGAGTCAGCTCTGGTCACGACTAGTGTCCCTGTGTATGCGCCCAAATGCATATACAAAGGGGCACTAGTCACGACTTGCCGCAGTGGATGTGGCGTTTTGCTATTCAGCATAAAACTGCGTGCTCAGTTCCGACCGCGGCAATGCAGAAACGGCCTTGTATTGACGTATCGGTGCACGTTAAAGAAAGTACAATGGTCCCACCAACAGCAACCCTTGCAGGGATGCAGTTGCTTTGGGACGCAGTACCTCACTCTGGTCTTCAATATGCCCCGTTTGCCACACTGCAATCCTGCTGCTCGATGTCTATACTTGCATCACCGGCATGCGGCGCGAGCGTGACAAGCGTCGTAGCGAGGCATTCGATCCAACATGTCTGCAGGTTTTCTTCTCCATTGTCGGCTTCACACGTTTCCTTTCATGACAATAACTTCTAACAGCATTAACTGGCGTTCTAGCAGATATTTTTCGTACAAAATTACACTCGTAGCAATAAATGAGGTAGTTCTGTACAAATGGTTCAGCGTCACTCAGAATCGTGAGGGACCATGTTCTATTCTGGCTGGCATTCCTTCACTCACTCACTGGAGTACTTACCGTTGCCACGATAGCGTCATCAGTTATGACAGCCCAACTGCTTTCAATATAGTAATGTATGCGATTAGAGAAAGGATGGGATTTTTTACAGAAGCGGACTCGTCCCCACAAGGCCTCTTAGTGAGGGGAAGCCAGCTTTGACGAACGCCTTGCACAGAGCTAAACGCGTGCGCGCACCTTCGAAACCTCGTGAGGGTCGCATACACAAAATTTCACCTAAAAAAAACACAGCATTTACTTAAACTTACTAAAAGCGTAGTTTCCCTCGACTCGTCTCGCTAGTAAATATGAGAAACCGCGAAAGCAGCGGACAAGTGTTGTAGCATTCGTAAGGAAGCAGATTTACATTTAATGCAAGGCTATCAAGATATATATCATCATCACAAAGCCTACTAAGTCCCTCGAGGACAAAGCCATATCTACAGACCAGCGACCTCCAGTTACTCCTGTTAGGTTGTAATCGAATGCGCACTGTGCCCCCAATTTTCGCGTAATCTTGCTGCAATAATTCCTTGACGCCCTCGCTTCATCTACTTTCTTTGTCCAGATTTTATTTTTGCACAATCACAACTCGAAATATTGTGCCCACGTGTGATCCTTTGTTCATACTTCTGCGTTATTAACGATTTGACTATAACTGTATTCGGCTCGTACCAATACATACTGCCGGTCAACACGAGACAAATAGGTTGCGTTCTTACCTTTCGCGAAAAATCGGTACCTTCAACACCGGCGCGAATGAAATATGCGCCACACGTACTGTGCCCCAAAAGGACTTCGTTTATGTGTGCAGTTTCCTCTTGCCACCCAACTGAAAACTACTTGAATAACGAAGGAAGAGAGAGGCGGGGGACGACAGGTGCGCAAAGTATACGCATGCAGAATGAAGAGATGAAAACCGAAGAGAACACCGGCTGAGACAAATTTTAAGGGAACTGTATTGACACCTCTGAAGCCAAGGCGAGTCGCATAAACTACACTATTTAAAAGCGACGCGAGTCCATCTGTGAATACGGTGCTAATGAATGAAGTACACACAATAATTGTGGAATGGGAGAAGCACGCACGAGAAAGGCGCAGCTACCTGCCAGTCCCGGCAACATACCGCGTCTCTATATGAAAGCCGCTCCGTAAACATATCGCCTGTCGATATCTCCGAACAAGGCGCCATCGTCACGGGGGTTATGTTAAAATGAGTCCTATTTTTTGCTGTATTGTAGTAAAGCTATACGCAGCCGCGCAGCAACAGTTTATCAAGCCCACAGTGAGTTTGTTCTGGATGCAGTCAGTTACGACTCCCCATAAGAACTGCAGATGGCATGTTGCGCCACAGATACACAGGAACGAAGACAAGCCCTAACGAAGTCCCCTTGCAGAAACGACGGCGCAAGCTCTAGTTCGTCCGTTGTCTTGATCCCGAAAAATCGAAATCTAGAAAAGCACGGTGTCGCAAATCCGTACCCGGTGGCGTTGCATTCAGATACGATCCCAATAGACAGCACGAACTAACAAGAGACAGTCGAGGTAGACGGGACATTCGGTCATATGTGCCTTAATGTAGCACCTTTTCAGTCTCTTGTGCCTGTGATGCAGCGGATCTGAAGATGGTGAGCTCTAATTTCACCTCCTCCAGTGCACATCTCCAGGCTTGGAGTGGCACATGACACCGGCAAAAGATGCCAAAAGCGAGTGGGGCCATACTAATCCAGGTACAACCAAATTAGGAAGGCCCACTAAGCTTCGACAAAGACACTCCCTCACCAGAACAGGAACTGGCCTCCCTGGTGCAGTATTCGGCCACTACATCCCTCATGATTCCTACAATTAACCCATGGCCCTCAGTCCCCAACAGGTGCGGAGCACCTGACCAAGACTGCGGTCAGACCTGTAACGCAGGAGAGGGTGCTAAGATTCTCCGGACCGGGACAGGCCGCCAATAGAAACTGACCCTGGCAACCTTTAACACCCGAACTCTGTCGAATGAGGCTAGTTTAGCAGGGCTCTTTGAGCAACTGTCCGACATTGTTTGGGATATCATCGGCCTTAGTGAGATCGGAAAAACTGGTGCGGCTTATACAGCGCTGACTAACGGCCATGTCCTCTGCTATAGAGGTCTCCCAGATAAGAAGCAACAAGGGGTAGGATTCCTAATCCGTAAGGACATAGCGGGCAACATCGAGGCATCCTACAGCATTAATTACAGGGTAGCTGTATTCGTAATCAAACTTAAGAGGTATAGATTAAAGGTAGTACAATCCTACACTCCAACATCCAGTCACGATGATGAGGAAGTAGATCAGTTTTATGAAGATGTTGAATTATCGATGAGAAAAGTGCAAACTCAGTATACTGTAGTAATAGGCGACTTCAATGCAGAAGTGGGGGAAAATCAGGCTGGTCAACAAGCAAGTGGCAACTACGGCGTCAATTCTAGGAACGCTACAGGTGAGATGCTGGTAGAATTCGCAGAAAGGAATAAGCTGCGAATAATGAATACCTTTTTCAGGAAGCGTAGCAACAGAAAGTGGACCTGGAAAAGCCCTAATGGTGAAAGAAGAAACAAAATTAATTTCGTACTTTTTGCCGATCTCAGCAAAGTGCAGGATGTAGAAGTGTTAGGTAGGGTAAAGTGCAGTGATCATAGGTTAGTGAGGGCTAGGATTTACCTCAATTTGAAGAGAGAAGAGTTAAATTTGTCAAGAAAATATAGGCCAACCTAGAGGCAGTAAGGGTAAAAAGCAGATAAATTCAGGCCGGTACTTGCAAACAAATATGCAGCCTTATAACAGAGAGATGAAGATGACATAGAGGTAATGAATGGGACTGTAACTAGGCTGGCTTCAGAGGCACCTATTGAAGTGAGAGGCAAGGTACCAAGGCAACCAGTAGGCAAGCTCTTCCAAGTAACAAAGGACCTAATAAAGAAACGACAAAGAAAGAGCTTGTCCAATTCAAGAGATAAGATAGAATTCGCGGAACTATCAAAACTGAACAAGGAAAAGATAAGGGATATCCAAAATGACAACGTTAGAAAGACTGAAGAAGCCGTAAAAAATGGAACAGCATGAAATCAGTGAGAAGGTAACTTGGCATAAGACAAACTAAGATGTATGCACTGAACGATAAGCAGGGTATTATCATTAGCAATCTCGAAGGTATAGTAAAAGCAGCGGAATAATTCTGTACTGACCTGTACAGTACCCAGAGGAGCCACGATACCTCCATTCGAAGCAGTAATGACAGGTTGCAGAGACTCCTATAACTAGCGATGAGGAATAGCGAAATATTTGAATATATGCATATATGCACCCCGATAATTTCCAATAGATTAAGGGCAACACTGCACGCCGACAACGCCACGCTACCCAATAAGTAACGTCGGTCGAGCTTCGATAGGCAGGCGTCGCTACTTCTCGGCAGTAGTACGATACGCTACCCTGGAGTACGCAACAGTGCTCGGAAGAAGTATATTGAAGCTATTAAATTGGAAAGGCTTAAGAGAAAGGATCGACGGCAAATATCTCGGCCACCTTAGGTTTGCAGATGACATTGTTCTATTCAGCAACACTGGAAACGAGTTACAACAAATGATTGAGGACCATAACAGAGAGAGTGTAAGTGGGGTTGAAGATTAACATCCAGAAGACAAAAATAACGATCAATAGCCGGGAAAGGGAGCAAGAGCTCAGGATCGCCAGTCAGCCTCTAAAGTCTGAAGTAGTACGTTTACCTAAGTCAATTAATCACTGGGAACCCTGATCATGAGGAGGAAATTCACAGAATAAGAATGGTTTGGAGCGCATACGGCAGACATTGTAAGCTCCTTACTGGATGCTTACCATAATCATTGAAAAGGGAGGTGTACAATCAGTACATTTTACCGGTGCTGACATATGGGGCGGAAACTTGGAGACTGACAAAGAAGCTTGAGAAGTTAGGGACCGTCTAAAGAGCGATGGAACGAAGAATGCTAGGCTTAACGTTAAGAGACAGAAAGAGGGCGGTTTGCATCAGAGAGCAAATGGGTATAGCCGATATTGTAATCGACATTAAGGGAAAAGATGTAGCTGGGCAGGTCATGTAATGCGCAGGTTAAATAACCGGTGGGCCATTAGGGTTACAGGATGGATGCCAAGAGAAGGGAAGCGCCGTCGAGGACGGCAGAAGACTAGGGGGGCGATTAAATTAAGAAATTCGCGGGCGCTAGTTGGAATCGGTTGGCGCAGGACAGGGGTAATCGGAGATCGCACGGAGGGGCCTTCGTCCAGCAGTAGACATAAAATAGGCTGATGATGATGATGAATCTTCGACGTCTGAAGGAGGTATCGACGCGACTCATAATCGACGCACACATGCTTCGGGGTATTCAGCGTATATCGGCTGCTAACGCTCAATGGTTGTGGTGTTCGGCTGGAGAATACGAGATCACAAGTTCCTTAAAATTTCAGTAGTTTTCAAGAAAATATTAACGCCTTTAAGCGGCACTGCCAAGCTCTTGCAACTATAGTGTAGCACGGCCCCCTCGGGTTTCTGCCCAGAGTCTGGACCGGAATGGGACGAGAACAGTTTCCTCCTCTGTCGTACATACAGGCAGGGAGCGGGGCGACCGACAGGCTGCTGTGCTGCGAATGCAGTGCACCCTTCTGCCCTCCGCGAAGTCCTCCTCGCTGGGCTGGGCATTGGCTGTACACAAGCAGCACTACACGACACGCACCAGATACATGGACGCTCGCAATGAAAAAAAAAAAAAAAAAAAGAACCAACCACGCCTGCTATCGAAGAATGTGTTTAGCATGCTTTGGGAGGTGATTATTTGTGCCGCTATGTTGCACTACGGTCTCTACGGGTAAGGCACCACCGTGCGCTGCCCGTATGCGGGAGCCAAGAGCGTCACTTCCTGAAGGACGAGTTAGGAACCCCGTGCAGCGTCTCCGACCACCTCTGGTCCAGACGCTGCGACCAGAGGCGTAGCGTTTGAACGACAGTCTCAAAACGCTAGCTGTAACGAGGGAAGAATGCGGAGAACCCCCCCCCCCCCCATTTAACACTATGCGGTGCCGTACCTCAATGCGCTTTATACCGCCGTGTTAGACGGCACTAGCTTCTGGATCGGCCCACGAAAACGGTTAGATCATACCTCACAAGAAATCGCGTCGAATCGACCCTCTGCTAGAAGCAGCACATGGATGTTCTGTCGTGACTAGTTGTCGCCCTTGCTTACTGTGCTATCTGCCACAGGCAATTTTTTTTTAAATTTCGTGCAGCTGAAAAAAAAAAAAAACTCCCCATTCGTTTTGCGTACCGCCATCCATACAGCAGCGCAATATTGTGAGCAGTTATGTCCTGGAGTCTCTGGCAACGCCATTGGGCCAAAACTGCAAGCATAAAACACTACAAAATTAAAATGTAGTTCATGTTCTCCGCGCACTGCCGATGGTCTGACAGGTTAGCTACTCAGCATAAAGTATGTAGTTTTAGGTTTGTTCGATTCAGAAAAGGTGCACAGCACCACAAATGAAAAGGTGCAGAAGGTGCCACTTTTGGTGCGTCGGGCTAACCCACTCACTGCAAGGTTCAAGGGTGCACTGCACCGCGGCGGCACCCTACCCTGTACCCCGTGCAATCGAGCACTGGGGTGCAGGGTGCACCGCTGTACTTCGGGGAATCGAAGGCCTAAGTGCACTGCACCGTTAATAAGTGTAGAAGGCGCTGAGAAATTTGGTTGAATCGAATTGAGCTTTTTACATGGCCGGCATGTAATTACCACGACTAATTACATGAATGAACTGCTTAAATGAATACTAATAGTGTTCACAAAAATTTAGTACGTACGCTCTATAGATACTGCTACTGCTCTGTAGATACTGTTAACAGCAGAAATTCCACGTGAAAGGCCGCGCACTGTACAAGCCTGTGTCGGAAACTGCCTCCGAGGTTTAATAAGCAAAAAATGTGAGAACGATAGTACGTTGGTATTCTTTGGCCTAACAAAGTAAAAAAAAAAAAATCACCGCCCAAGCACTCCGTACAGATGGTTAACCAGCGAAGCTGAAACGTGCGGCCCCGGTCTTTATCAGTGGGTTAACTCCGACAGTTCATTAAACGACGGCTTGGTAGGCTGCCGGATCCTCGGTACGCAGTTGCTGCTGGCGCTCGGCCGCACGAGGCTGCTCTTGTGCCTGGGCTGCAGCATCGGCAAGGTGTAGACGAACTCGTTTCCGGTACTACTCGCGGCGTTGCTGATCGAAAGCTGCCTGCTCCTCAGGAGTACGTGACGCGTGGCCTACCCATTTCGGAGCCGGAGAGAAACTGTTGCGCGCGCGCGCTCGGCTGCGACGGAGAGCAACGACATCACTACTGGCGCAGTTAATCCAACACTGCCCTTTCACTCCGATGCATGACGTCATGCTATCTGGACAAACTGCCATAGAATCTAATGGGGTTGCTCCCGAGTAGGCAACAGTGATTTTGATGTCACCGCTTTAATCACGCCAGCCTTGTCAATAGAAATTTTGGGTCAGGTAGCGTGACGTCATGGATCGGAGTAAACAGGCCTTGTTCTATCTAGATGGTATTGGCTAATCGCCCACCTTGCTCCTTTCGCGCATGCGCATGGGGTTGCGCCGGAGGAGTTTTCGGCGTACGGGCTAGCCATATACGGCTTTACTGAAAAAACAAAATCTGACTTTTAACGTCCTAAAGCAACCGCTATCAGGTACGGTGTAAAAGAGGGTGCCCCAAATTAACTTCAACCATCGGGGCAATTATTTAATGTGCACCTAAAGGGGCAGAAAGTCTGCATTCCGCTTTTATCGAAATGCGGTCGCCGCGTCCAAGAATCGTACCCGTGACCCCGTGATTAACAGCAGAACGCTGTTGAGCACGAATATATATATGGGCACACTGCAAGACGCAAAAACGCCCTTTCCGACGCACGCACGCAATTTAGCCCCACCAAAGTAGGGATGCGCACCGGTACGCTGAACAATCACGAGTCGACAAGCTTATAGGAGACCGAGGCGAACGAAGTAATGTCAAACGCAGAAGCCGAAGTTCGGCACATCTTCTCCGTTTGGTGAACGCGCCCAACCTGACGAGACATCGCCACAAGATCGAGCTTGAAAAGAGATCACAACTTCCGAGAGTGCACGGCATACACCGATGAAGAAAGTACACGACGATAACGCCGGGCAAACATTGCCTTCACTCCCACTTCGGAGCAAACAAGAATTCCTAGGAGCATGTGTCATTAACCGATCCTCGTAGCGGGTTAAAAAGGGAACTGCCTTACATATTATGTGAAAAGCACGAGCATTCGAAACTGAGTGCTGGCTCACTCGCAACGGCATGTAAAACACTATAAAAGCCATGCGCGGAGCAAATTCAGTCCTCGTATACATGCAGAACTTCGACTATCACCGCCCTATAGAGCCGTTTGCATCGATATATATATATATATATATATATATATATATATATATATTGGGTGTTTAAGTACCATGGCCATGATCTGACTAAGAGGCACGCCGTAGTGGGAGGGCTATGAATTTTGACCGCCTGAAGTGCTTAACGTGCACCCAATGCACGGTACCAGAACGCTGCTTTTTTTTTTGCTTTTTTTCCGCCCCCATCGGGATGTGGAACGCCGCGGCCGGGATTGGACTGGCGATCTCGAGCTCAGTAGCGCAACGCATAGCCACCGAGTTACCGCGGCGTTTCGTTTGCGTCGCTCGCGCATTTTTAGCAGTGTGTCACCGGTACGGCATCAGGTGCGAATCGTACAGAACGTTCCAGTCTTAAAAGAAACACCTTGCAGGTAACGAATGTATTGAAACGGCAACATTTTTCTTCGACTACGTCTCCAGAAAGTGACCTACATGATGAAGGCCGGGCCTCACGAGGCGAACCACCGATGTCAAAGCGGTGAACTGCATGCGGCGTCAAAAATCCTGCCGTGAGCCAGATATTTCCGCGCGGCGAACGCTTGGAAGTAAACGCGAGCTAATCGGGAGGCGCCACTCCTGGCCATGGCTTCGTTCCCGCTGTGTGGCGTTCTTTACGCCGTCGCAGACGGTGCAGGAAGTTTCCGGCCGTTTGATTCATCCACAAGAATAACGTTTATAACCATTCAGAACGCTGCTATTTTTTTTCTAGCAAAACACGTATAGACTCTTTCTTCGTGTTAATTTCCAAATCAGTGGCAATCTCACCTTACGCCTGCCCCATCGCGTCTCGATGACGTTTGTTGCTAGATCGACACATGAGGTATGCTGCAGCGAAGACGACGCGTCTGGCTAGATTCTTTAATGCGCCAACTTCGTCGAGAAAATTTTCTCCAAGGCTGCGCTTTAGGCCCCCGGACGTATGTACACTTCAGAGCAAACGTACACGAACCAGGGATTTCGCGATAAGACTAATTCCCTACGAGACATATATGCATGCAACTTGAAACTGAGCACTGTGGTGCAAACTTGGCATGGCGAACATTCCAGTGCACTCGTTAATTTCAATTTGTACGTCTTGGCTACGAATAAATTCAACTTTTCGGCGAGCCTGTGGTCCGTGTATGCGTATGCTCACGCGTGTACATGCATGAACTATATTTACAGGCCTCCATCGCATACATCAGCTGTAGATAATCGATGGCTCAAAACTAATCAGGCGTTCCCTTTAAGAGTGTGCATACCACACTGCACATGAACAGAAACCACGGAGCAAGAGGCCTTTTCTAGGGCTCCAAGTTCGTGGGTCCATTAAGTGCTGGCTCGCTACAACAGCCATGCCATAGCAGGTGTCCTCTAGAGGACACCTGCTATAGCATATACAACTGAGGAGAAACAAGTCTTTGGTACCGGTATGCTAAGGCTTTCTCGCACAGATACAATGATTCATGCGCTCGGTTATCCGACAGCTTTGCGCTTTCCCTTAAAAACGGAAGTCAGCAAGAAAAAAGAAAGAAAAGGTTACATGAGAAGGTTGCTTCTGCTATCGCGTGGGCGCGAGCGCACTAAGTGCGGTGCTCCCTGAGAGATGCCTTGCGGTAGGGTCGCCCAACGCACGATAAGTATTCACAGCGTACAAAAGAAAGCCATCCTGCCAACCGCTGAGAAGTTGCATATTGCATATATGAAAATAACGAACTCACAACGTCATTATGACGTCATGGGCGTCAGGGCGTGGCCGGAAGAATTGAAAAAGAAGTTCGGTTTTCATTCTCTGTGCTAAGAAGCAATACCTTTCCGAAAGAAAGAAACAAGCAGAGATACATCATCAAGAGTAACCTATCAGCACAAACTGAGCTGGGGCTTCGCTATAGATCCGGCCTTTTGTCATTGCGTCACCCCATCAGGCGCGTATATTTCGCTGCCCAGGCACCGCGGCGGCAAGCGCTCGCATTCGCTCAAACACACACGCACACAAAAGAAAAAAAAAGCTATAGCGACCGTATTACGATGTGTTCCGTTTAGGACTTCTCGCGCGCCCAATCCGCGCCGCCGATTGCGTAAGCTGTGACGTCATAATTTTAGCTGCCTTGCGAGCGCTACAAAACTTTCGAGAAAAAAAAAATCGGTCTCGGCTGTACAATGCAGCGTAATTCTTCCTCAGTAACGAACAGGTAACTATACTATATCCCCGGTCAAGCGTTTGGCAGAATTTCTAACGCCACATTTGTAACTTGCGAATCCACGATTGGCTGCAAGTTCGAAGGTGGCGTCGATACCAGCTTCTCACGCAGCCTTTCTCTTTCTTTTTTTTTCGGTCGCAAAATGCATCTGTTGCTGCTCTCGGTAAAAGCGGTGCAATTGCTTTTTTTTTTTAAGCATAAGCTAGCAGTTTAGGTGGACTATAGCTGATACGAGTGTTCCTCAAAGCTCGCCCGATCCGGGTGACTTACATTCAGACTCGGGCTGGCTTTCCTGCGCGCAGTCGCATCTTGGGCAATGTGCCGAGGCGGTTCTAGAAGTGGCGCCAGTATGCGAGCTAGTGTTTATATATGTGTGTTTGTGTGTGCCAGTCGCGCCCAGACGAAATGAGATAGCCACAATCGCAGCGTCGCCGCGCAATCACTGCTTCCCTTCGCGCAGGGCGCATTCCGCGATGCGGATCACCATTTCAACAGACGGGGCATGTGCCCAGCGACTCTTCCTTTTGCATACGAGACCCAGTGCTTCCGATCTATCCGGTGTATTCGCATCAGACACCGCCAGTATCCAAGACAATCGCAAAAAGCAGGCTCGAAGATATGCAAGGACGACTGGGCATGGGGAGGAACGTGGGAATCGCACGGTAAATTCCGCAGCCACGGCATCAGAAAAGGTCAATAAGTTCGCGAGTGCGGTGAGCGAGCTTATCTCGGCTACCCCCTCCTCCGGTCAAGTGCCCCTCCCCACCTCCACCCCACATTAAAAAAAAATATATATCCTGGCTGTGCCACTGAAGCCAGTAAAGCAGCCCAGATCAGTTCCTTTTATAATTTTGCCGGCAAACAAGTCCGGACCTACACGTCGTTTCAGCAATTATTCCGCCCGTATTTCGATAACCATAAAGAAATGTAAATCTGTGGGATAACTACATCGTAAGATACTTCCGCAGCTATCCTAGGTTACTTTATTCTTTAGCGGTTTTGCAACAGCGTGAATTGCATCCGAAAGCATTTGCATGGAAGCCGAGGTCCGTGCAATGTTTTGCAGCAGCACATTGCCCGTTTCCGGCAACGTATTGTCAATCGCTCCACAAGGTGCAACATTTACCGATGCCAGCAAGGAAATAAGTGTGGTACGTTACCTTACTGCTCTTTAGGTTAAAAGGACACTAAAGGCAAACACTAGGTCGACGTGGACTGTTCAAATACCATTTCAGAAACCTCGCAAGGCTTGTTTCGTGCCAAGAAAAGACTTCGTTTACGAGAAAATTGCATCTGAAGGGTCCCAATGCCTTTTTTAAAATTCAAATCTCCCGCCACCGAACCGAGAGAGTGGTGACGTTGCATACTCCATCACCACCCTTTGCTGCCGTCGGTAGGGTGGCTAGAACCCTACCGTCGGCGAGTAAGAAAGCGCCCGACAGACGGCAGTACCGAGCCAAGACAGAGCGCTGGATTCGCCGCTGCGGCTGTTTTTTTGCTCAAGTGGCGTAGACCGTTCGGGCGTCCCGCGACATCACATGGAAGTTGAATTCTCTACTACTAGCAGTTTGTGCGAGTTTCGCAAGCCAGCAAAACCAGCGCTGCATTAAGCGATAACAAAACTACTGAAACGCGAAAGCGTGGGCGGCGCGGAGTCGAGCGAAAACGAAACCTTTCAACCGCCCGCATCGTTGTCCAGAGTAATTTCAATGAGTTCTTTTTATTTATTTAATTATTTATTTATTTATTTTAGCATTTATTTCGTCTTTTAATACAATACAAGGTCGTTTTTTGCAACGAGTGGTTCAGTACTAGTGACAAAATTTAACTGAGAAGTGCTTTCGTCATCGGGCAAGTACTTGAATGTACCAGGGGAGTCTCTAATCATGTCCTGCATTTAGCTCAATTTCTCGAGTATTAAGGACCTGTTCTCGATAATACTGAGGCCTTAGAGATTTTTGAGCACTAATCTATCACTATAGCGTGACTTAATATTTGCCTTTAGTGTCCATTTAAAAATGATGTATTGCTTTTAGCGCACTGCTTTCATGACATCATATACATGTCAACTGCACTTGTTACTGTTGTACATAAAACAAACCCGAGCGCTGACTCGAATATGTTTACAATAATCGCATCAATAAGCGCCGTGTTCACCTCAACGCAAAGAAGAAAACTTGCTTCTAAGTGTAAACAATAGCTACATATATCTCCCAGAACTACAAATCATGTGAAGCAGCTTAAAGGAAATGAACGCCAGCATTCCCATCAGTATGTCGGATGTCCTCTCTTCGTTGGTCCACGCATTATTTTTTTAATTGCCTAAGGCAGATTGCGCAATTCCGCCACCTCAGTTGAATTACTTGAAATGCATTACTTGGAGCGCGCGACAAATGATGTGATGGGTTATATAAACTAAAGTGCCCAAATTCAATGCTTAAAGATGAGTTTGAGGCACACGTTACAATGCCGGAACAGAGGCCGATCAGTGAATTGAGGCTGAGGGCATGTACACTTTGCCGAGACTAAAGCATCAGCTTCGTTATATATGCGTCCGTTAATTGTGCCGAAACTCAAACGCATTCCGTGCACTTTTTTTTTACCTTGTGTTTACATGCCAAAACCACGATCTGATGATGAGGCACGTCGTATATAGTGGGGGGGAGACCCCGGATTAATTTCGACCACCTCGGGTTCTTTACCGTGCACCCAATTGCCACGGTACACGGGCGTTTTTCCATTTCGCCCCCATCTTAATGCGGCCACCGCGGCCGGCATTTGATCCCGGTTTCGTGTAATTTTGCCCGGCAGTGCGCAAGGGGGGTATTCGGGGGAAAGTGTGCGGAAAGGCAATATAGGGGCGCCCATTATGATGACGTAGTACAGCTCGAAACCAGTGCTGGCTCAGGATTCTCTCTAAATGGACATGCTTTGCACACCGACCTGCTTATGCAATTCTACAACTATATACGCCCTACGGTGATTATTGAAAACTAGATAAAATTTTATTTTGTTAATTACATACTTATGTTAATGGCTATTTGAGACTCATTGTCGCGCACGTATTGTGGGCTTGCAGCACTTTCGCCCATTATTTTAGGCGTTAGACGCCATATTACATATTATATTTTATATATAGATATACATATAGTCATATCATAAGAAGCCAACAAACACTGACACCAAGGACAACATAGGGGAAATTACTTGTGCTTAATAAATGAAATAAATAAATGATAAATTAATGGAAATTAAAGTGTATGAAAAAACAACTTGCCGCAGGTGGGAACCGAACCCACAACCTTCGCATTTCGCGTGCGATGCTCTACCAATTGAGCTACCGCGGCGCTGTTTCCCCATCCACTTTCCTGGGTATTTGTGTGTCCGAGTAGAACCCTGGGAGTGTTAGCCAGCACCACCACTCACATACCTTGGCGGCGGACGTGGAACGTCTTTTTTGCCGCAGGCGTCACGAGAACGTGACGGCTTCGGTTCCCACCTGCGGCAAGTTATTTTTTCATCCACTTTAATTTCCAATAATCTATCATTTCTTTATTTCATTTATTAAGCACAAGTAATTTCCCCTATGTTGTCCTTGGTGTCAGTGTTTGTTGGCTTGTTATGATATGACTAATAAAAAATCGGGACCCTCGGTTAACCCCCTCTCTTCTCGTTTATATATATATATATATATATATATATATATATATATGTGTGTGTGTGTGTGTGTGTGTGTGTGTGTGTGTGTGTGTGTGTATGTACATACACACACACACACAATGAGGGATTACCCGAATACACAGTGTTAAAACGCCTTCTTGGACCACTGGCTGCAGTGAGAGAAGCGATGAATCCGCATGACAGGCAGAATCGCAGATTAATTTCCGTAGAGCGAACCACACAATGGCACCTAACCGTGTTGGAAATCTGAATCGGATGTGAACCGGCGAGAGAGAGCGGCAGCCCGGGCTATGGCGGTTTGGAAAAAAAAATAACGAACCCTGGCGAGCTCGGAGGCAAAGCATTGCCAAAGAGCCCTCGTGTCCGCCAAGGATAGCCAAAGGAACGTAAACGGACCCGCTATGACCCAGCTCCAAGTTACTTACGCACTAAATTAAACGCCAGAAGAAAATGCAACCAAGCTGCTCACCTCGTTTGTTGTTGTTCTCCTGAGTGGCTGTGGCGCATACCCACAGTGGGGGATTGGCCATGAAACGGGTGGTTAAATTAGGTGTATAAAGAACAAGAGAGTTAACAATATGAACGTTGCATCTTAAGTAAATGTTTGTATGTGCGGAAAAAAAATCAATCAGAAGAAAAACGCGCATAAAAAAAACCTAATAGATAAACATAAATAAATAAATAAGTAGAAGAAAGCTATGGCAGGGGGGGGGGGGGGGGGGGGCGATCAGACTAACATGGTAATCTATTGGTTTCAATTAGATAATTTTGGATTGCCAAGCGAACATTTCCGTGACTGAACCCAATAATGGAGGCTGCAAAAGATAGGATCACAGGCACAGATAAATTTAAGCCAATATTGCGAAGCGTTTGTGTTTGTTTGCCAACCAGCGCTGAAAAACTAAATTAAATTATGGGGTTTTACTTGCCAAAACCACGACCAGATTATGAGACATGCCGTAGTGGGGCCCGGGGCTCCGGAAATTTGGAGCACCTGGGGTTCTTTAACGTGCACCTAAATCTAAATACACGGGTGTTTTCGCCCCCATCGAAATGCGGCCGCCGTGGCCGGGATTCGATCCCGCGACCTCGTGCTCAGTAGCCACCATAACCACTAAGCAACCACGGCGGGTACCGTCCCGCGCTACAAACTTCCTCTTCTCTGAAGCGGCGCTATCAGAGGTTCCAGTAACATAACTAAACAGCGATTTGCGAGCGGAATGCGTTTAGCCCATAATAATCAGCGTTCTGTATGGCAGACAACAGTATCGAAATTCGTCCCTGAAGGAGCCAGAAGACATTCAAGTCGGAATTTTCGCTCACCGCCACGGTGCTCTTCACAGGTTCGTAGATAGTTTCTAAAATAGCGGAACAAGAGTCTAAAAACATGGGAACAAGAGACCTGTCATCGTTCAGCTATGTCAACAACGACCTGATTCAATGCAGATACATTGCTCCCGAGTTTACCAAACCTTGAAATATGCGGATGAAGAAGAAGAAGAAAACACAGCAACAGAACCACAACAGACCGACTGAAAATAAACTGAACTCGAGCGGCGGTGCGGCGTTGGCGCTATACAGAAGCTAGCTTGGCGACTGAAACGTTGCAAAACGTGCCAGCATTTGTGGAAGAGAAACAGCAAAAGAACCTACCGCGGCTAAACGCACTTCACTCGCGGGTCACCGTTCACTCTGCAAGTTTGAACGAAGAGCCGCGAGCAGCACTAATGAGAACCAAGTGTACAGGCAGTAAAAATGGGGATCCAGGGTTGGCCCTCGTATACACAAACACGCCCCCCCCCCCCCCCCCTCTGCCCCTATAGCGAACAAGTGCTGGTGAGAGGGCGGTGTGGGGCAGACGTTCCAGGCAAAGCGCGGGGAATGGATGGCCAGTACTGGAAGCACAGGAAAGGACTGCTTATAAATCAAACAAGAATGTCCGCTAGGCGTTTTATATCTACCTTCAATAAAAATTCATACTGCGATATTTGGACCGCAGAAGCAATATTCTGGACTTGTCGCGAAAAAAAAAAAAAAAAGAACTGAGGAACTAGATTTCACATGATTAGAGGGAAGGGGGGAAGAAAGCGGGGTCCACAGCCTGCGAACTGCGCTATGTAAGAAGACAAACTGTGCCTTTCATTTCCCTTTAAAAATATGACTCGGGAAGAAAATTCCGAGACAGCACACCGCACGTGGGCAAAGAAGTTTAATTCGCTCTAAAAGTAACGAGGGTTGCAATGTGGGCTTGTTGGTAATGCATCTTCAAGGGGAGTATGGTAGCGCGATTCAAAGACGGGACGGACGCAGAGAATAAAAACGCCCTTGCTAGTTCCGAGTACACCAGGAAAAGACTTACTAAATACTGCAGGCGGCACTGAGTGGCTGACGCCAGTGATGCCTTCTTCGCTACTGGTTTTAACGAAGCAGAAACGCTCAGAACGTCATTTGGAATTTTTAACACGCACCACGAGCTCGCGCCATGATCGTGAACGTTTGCTTTCTGAAAACCCTCCAGCTGCACTTTTCTTTTTTGTGTTCAGCATTATGATTTCTTTCCGTCCTCTAGATTTCTTTTAAGCATTAACTTAGTTCAGATCCCAAGGCCACACGACCACAGCTGCGTCGTCGACATTCACATCTTCTCTAGAGTTACATGCTAGGGTCAACGGCTGGAGCTGACGACACGAATAACCTTTTCTTTAGTGAGAAAACCTATTCATCTGTCGTGCAGAAAGGAGATTAGAACATACGGAAGAGTCATATTCACGCGATCGAAGTGAACGCGCTGTGATGGTCCACAGCAGTTGGCGCGATTTCTGTAGGGTCATTGGAAAAAATATAGCGACCTTACGATATCTATATACCCGACGCGGTGGCTTAGCGGCTATGGTGCTGCGCTGCCAAGCACGAGATGGCGAGATCGAATCCCGCCAGCGGCGGCCGCATTTCGATGGGAACGAAATGCAAAAACGCCCGTATCCCGTGCATTGGGGGTACGTTAAAGATCTCCGGGTGGTCAAAATGAAATCCGGAGTCCCCACTACGGCGTGCGTCACAATCGGATCGTGGTTTTGGCACGCAAAAACCCAAAATTCAATTCAATTACGACAACTATACGCGCAATGAGTCAGTCTATGACGGCCTCTAAATGGAATTCTCTAACGTTTGAGTGAGATTTCTAAACAAGAGCATAAATAGTACATTTATACAACTAAACTGTCAGTAAATATCGGCAACCTTTTCTTTTTAATGACAAATAACAACATTGGCACATTCTTTTTTTTTTTCATTCAGGGAAAAATGAAGTATACTCAGAAACTTAGTCCAAAGTATACATTGTCATTGATACATTGTCACGTAAACTGGCACTCGCCTGAGGTTCAAAATGAATAAAAGTGAACTCAAACTTACTTTTAAGAATTACTCAAGCTGGTGACATACCTCAATTTGCAGAAATTGTCGCGAACAAATGCGAACTGACTTATCTAGTGTGTGTGTGTGTGCGCGCGTGTGTGCGTGCGCGCGCGTGTGTGTGTGGGGGGGGGGGGGGGTATTTATTACGCTCGTGTCTTTCATCTGTATATTATCATCACCCTACGTTGATCGATCCTGATTTTCAGTTCCGTGTGATCATCATCATCATCGTGTGTGTGCCTTTGCTGGTTGGATGCCGAGTACTCGGGGCAAATAAACGTCGCTCCAACACAGACGTCATACGTGGTGGAGGTGACTTTTCGATACTCAGTCCTCTACCCGCTCAGTCTACCCCCTGGAGCTTCGTTCAGGCCGCCGCTTGCGCCCACTGTCCGCTAGCATGTCTCAGGCCGACCCAGCCTCCACTTCTACCACTACCGTTCCGACACCGCAAGCCACCCATTATATCCTAAGCAGCCACCAGCGTGACCCCCTATCTCGTAGCTGCTCTTCGTGAGGAAGATGTGGAAGGCTGCTTGGACGACTACGAGCGAATAAGTTCAGCTAATCGTTGGGACGACCCCCTGAAGCTCCGCCATGCCTCGTTTTACTTGACTGGTGCGGCGAAGACATAGTTCTTCAAACACTAAATAGACTACTAACTGGGCTGCCTTTAAGCAGCAGCTCTGTGAAGTATTTGGTACTCCGGTGGTTCGTTCTACCATTGCAAAGGAAACCCTCGATACTCGCCAACAACAGTCAGGCGAGTCTTACACATCGTATGTTGAGGATGTTTTTGCATTCTGCCGCCGTGTGAGTTCATGAATGTCAGAGTCAAAGTACACCACATTATGAAAGGCCTTGGAAGTTGCCTTCAATGCCGTTGCCATCAAGAACTCAGCTACAATCGCTGACATCACAACGTGTCAGCGCCTGTTCGCCTTCAGCCGGACGTTGGCGAATATTCTTCCACGGCGGACCCACAACTGAGTCTCATGATAAGAACAATGATACGCGAGGAATTACAATCAATGGGCTTGTCATCGCCGTTGGTGTGCCCCAGTCCGCCATCTGGCGCGGCCTCGCGTGACGTATTCAGGGATGAACTGGCGTCACTGACCTACTCCGCTGACGTGCAACCTACTCCGTCCCTGACTGACGTCCCCTGACGTCCCTGGCGTCCCTGACCTACTCCATCTCTGGTCCCCTCCGAACGTACGCGCAAGTTGCTGCCTCGCCTCTATAGAACATCCAGTCCATGCCTCCGGAGCCTTCATCGGCCCATCTGACTGCACTGACTCCGTGAGCACCTACCACTCCGTACTAACCCGCCTTGGCGTCCGTCACGTCCCATGTGCTATTATTGCGGCTATCGCGGATATATTTCACGTTTCTGCCGCAAGCGCCAGAAGGACGAGCGTCGGGGGTACGAAATGTCTAAACGCAACTTTTCCAGTGGAGCCTCTTCCCAAGGCCGGCGTTTCTCTTCACCTCCGCTCCGCTATACATATCCGCCCGCTTCGACGGAAGACCGAAGCAGCCAGACGCCGCTCCCCTTCGCCGTTCCGCCGCCTCACGTCGCCACTACGGCCCGTCTCACTCAACTCCACCGTTCGTCCGGAAAACTAAGCGATGCGGTCTTTGGCGGAAGAACTACACACGTCAACAAGACTCGAATTTCTCCAGCGCACCCGTCCAATATGCTTTCGATGTTTGTCCAAGGGGTGCGCGTCGATGCTTTGGTGGACACAGGTGCGACCATTTACGTTATTCACGCCGATTTATGTTCCCGCCTCAGGAAAGTCACGACGTCTTGTGATGGACCGACGCTAAATGCAGCCCAAAGGGACATTGTTCGCCTTTCCGCTCTTTGTACTGCCCGTGTCCTAATTAATAGATGATATACTGCACCATATTCAATTAGCTGCGTTGTCCCCGTGCGCTCATCAACTTATTTTAGGGTGGGATTTTCTTTCTTCTGCTTCCGCGGCCATTTGTTATGGGCAACGGGTCGCGCATCTTACCGACACCGACTACTTGTTTGGGGAAGAAACACGCCGTTGCGCCTTATCGCTGCGGTACATACCGAACTACCTCCCGGCCGACAGTGAATTGTTACCATTCTATCAAACGATATTGACCATGGTGACGTCTTGGTCTTACCCTCTTCCCGTTGCCTTCATAAAAGCACCGCTTGTGCACCAGGTTTGGTTCGATTTCGCAATGGCTTTGCACACGTAACCGCCACGAACGCACCATCGGAGAAAATTCTCCTTCCGCAACGCACCACAGTGGCTTGTGTGGCCGACCCAGGACCTGTGTGCGCCGTGCCCCTTCAGCCTATGTCCTCCAAAGACCCTTCAATCACCCTTCATCACCCGTCATCACCCGTCATCACCCGTCATCAGCCGTCATCAGCCGTCATCAGCCGTCATCAGCCGTCATCAGCCGTCCATTACCGCGTGACTCCTGTTGTCGCCGCAACAGACCGCCGTTGTCGCAGCACCGAGGGCGTTCACGTCTCCCGCATGAAACCCTTCACGCAGCGTTCTTCGTCACCTCCACCTGCGGCCGCTTCCACGTAGGTGGGGGGGATTAGTGTGGGCGTTTATTACGCTCGTCCTTTTTCATGTTCAGTCCCGTGTGATCATCATCATCATCGGGTGCGTGCCTTTGCTGGTTCGATGCCGAGCACTTGGCCAAATAAACGCCGCTCCATCACAACACACTAACACTGGGAAACAACAATACACAATCTGGCAGTGGAACTGCCGGGGCTACAGGAGGAAGCGGGGTAATCTCCAGCAATTCATACGCAGCCGCGAGACGAAACCGGACGTGATCCTTTTACAGGAGACAAACCATCCGGTTAAACTAGCTGGCTACAAAGCCATAGACGCGACCGCGACGGAGAACAGGCAAAGAAGGAAACGGGCTACACCCCGCGTGGCGGGTGGCGCTGGGCCAGGGGCGATGGTGCCACGCCGGCCGTCTCCCCCGCCGCGCCCGTTGCCGGTCGCCGCCGTGCTCGTTCGACGTAATGTCACTGTGGCGCAGCGAGAACTTGCCTGCGTAAATATACCTCACGTGTTCGTAGAATTAATTCCTAAGTGCGGCCGAGGACTCTTCGTCCTTAATGTGTATAGTAAACCCACGCTGCAGCACAGATTCGGGGACCTACTGCGGGGCGCGCGTGCGGCTTCCGGCGGCGAGCCTCTACTTGTTGCGGGCGACTTTAACGCGCCCCACGGAGCCTGGGGCTACACCCGAGAAACACCCAAGGGCAAACACCTTTGGGAAGACTCGCAAGACCAAAGGCTTGCACTGATCGCGAATCCCGCCGATCCTACACGCAGAGGTAACAGCGTGAGTGCCGATACGTTGCCAGACCTTGCGTTTGTTTCAAATGTAACAACAGCGCACTGGCAAAATACCCAGGAAGATTTGGGGAGCGACCATGCGCTGATCGAGATCACGATAGGCACGGGCCCGAGCGGTCGGGATACTAACCCTGAGGGCAAAGGTCGTCAGCTCAAACTCGTGAAGTGGGACACATTCCGCAAGAAGCGAAAAGAAGCGGGGCGAGCCGACGAGCCGATTACGGACATAGACGAGTGGAGTGAGACGCTCAGAAGGGACGTAGGCGCAGCAACGAGCGACGTTCCGCCCGAGGCGAACCTCGAAATAATTGACAGCAGGCTCCTACACATGTGGGAAGCAAAGCGAGCCCTCCTAAAGAGATGGAAATGCCAAAGACATAATAAGGCGTTGCGCAAACGCATAGCACAGTTAGACAGAGGCATTGAAGAACACGCGCTTCAGGTATGCAGGGCACAATGGGAAGACACGTGCAACGGCCTCGAGAGGCAGATGACCGGGGCGAGCGCTTGGCGCCTTTTTAGACACCTATTAGATCCGGAGGAGACTCGGGCCGCTCAAGGCCATAAGACTCGTAGACTCGTAAGAGATTATAAAGGCGATAACTTCCTCGACGCAATACGTGACCGTTACTTTAAGAAGGCCGAAAGCATCCAGCACGCCGAGTACGACGGCGTCACAAACGAGAAACTGGACGCGGAATTTAGCGAATCGGAAATTCGGTTAGTCTTGTTCGAACTCAACACTCGATCGGCGCCCGGCCCGGACCGGGTTACCAACAAGACTCTCCGAAACCTAGACGACGAGTCAATCTCCCGACTCGCGGCCTACGTCAATGAGTGCTGGCGAGAGGGTTCCCTTCCCAAAGCGTGGAAACGGGCGCGCGTTATCATGATTCCTAAACCTGGCAAGCAAGTTACGCTCGATAATCTAAGACCGATTTCGCTTACGTCTTGCGTCGGGAAAGTCATGGAACACGCAGTTCTCACCCGCGTGACCGACTTTCTCGAAGATCATGACGCGTTCCCGCACACCATGCTAGGATTCCGCCGCAACCTCTCAGCACAGGACGTATTGCTTCAGCTTAAACACCAGATCGTTGACGACGCTACCAGCTCCACTAAGGCAATTCTAGGCTTAGATATTAAAAAGGCGTTTGACAATGTTACGCACGAAGCGATCTTAAAAACCATTAGAACATTAGGACTAGGCCAAAGAATGTATAATTACGTTAGAGATTTCCTCACGGGTAGGCGCGCATGCGTCGTCGTCGGCGACGAGGAATCACCGGAATTTGAGACGGGTCCGTGCGGCACGCCGCAAGGGTCCGTCATATCACCATTACTATTTAATTTAGTTCTACTCGGTCTACCCGAGAAATTAACAGAAATAGAAGGATTACATCACAGTCTCTACGCGGATGACATCACCCTCTGGGTTCCTGGAGGAGGATGTGACGGTCACGTCGAGCGAACGCTACAGGCAGGAGTAGATGCGGTTCAGAATTACTTGCGTGGAACGGGCCTCGAGTGCTCGGCAACCAAGTCCGAACTCTTACTCTACAAACCCACAAGGAGAGGTCGTAAAACCCTGCACGAAGAGGAACGGGAATATTCCAAAATACGCATTACATTGGCAGATGGTACTCCCGTACCGCACGTAGAGAAAATTAGAATCCTAGGGTTACACCTGCAGGCAAACGGCCATAACGGAGAGACGGTGCGAATACTTCGTCGTTCGGTAGATGACACGATCCGACTCTTGCGTCGCATCACGAATAGACGCAATGGTATGCGTGAAGAGTGCGCGATCCGTCTCGTACAGGCGTACGCGATAAGCCGAATAACGTATGTTGCCCCCTACCTGAGGTGGATCGGGTCCGAGAAAAACAAAGTCGAATGCATGATCCGAAAGGCTTTCAAGAGGGCGGTCGGCGTTCCACTCAACGCGAGCACCGACAAGTTTCTAGAGCTCGGAGTTCACAACTCCCTCAACGAGTTAATCGAGGCGCACGACATTGCGCAATACGAACGATTATCAAGGTCAAAGGCAGGTCGATGCATCCTCGAGTCGCTCAGCATCGCGTACCACACTCAGCATGGAGAAAAGACGGCGGTTCCCGCCTCTGTTCGCGACCGCCTGATCATCCCGCCGCTTCCCAAAAACATGCACCCGACGCACCACGCCGGGAGGCGCAACAAACGAGCAGGCGACCTTCAGAAGAAGTTTGGTAACAGCAACGAGGCGGTGTACGTAGACGCGGCGCGATATGGAGGAGGGAGAAGCGCGCACGCGATAGCGGTTGTAGACCGCTCGGGTAGGTGCCTCGCGAGCGCCACGGTGACCACGGGACACACGGAGGCGGCCGAAGAAGCCGCGATCGCCCTAGCACTCGTCGCGGTGCCGAACGCTGCGATCGTGATCAGCGACTCGCAGGCGGCAATCCGAGGCTTCGCGCGTGGTCGTGTCTCGCGGGAAGCGGCCCGCATACTCCAAATTTCTGACGACGGCGACTCGCCCTCGCAACCCCAAAATTCTACGGTCTTCCTCCTCTGGACCCCGGCACACACCGATGTTCCGCTCGCGGGAAACGAGGCGGCCCACGCCACGGCTCGAGGTCTCACACGCCGAGCCGCTGCTGATTATGTGGCCGCCTCCGCCCCCGGGAGCGGGGCATCGGATCTGCCGGATCGGGACACTACAACAGAAACACAGCAACAAGATACACACTGGGCGTGGGGCGATCGCCTAACCACGTTCAGAGACCTCACCCAACACTACAGACTTGAAAGACGCACATTCCCGCCACCGCACGATAAATTGAACAGGAACGAGGCCGTAACATTACGCTTGCTACAGACACACACCTACCCTAGCCCCGCTATCTTACACCACTGCTATCCGAGTCTGTATCCAACAGACGCGTGTAAAGCATGCGGACACAGAGCAACGCTGTCACACATGCTCTGGGAGTGTGCCGGCAACAACGGTAATCAAAGCAGCTCCGTTGGCGACGCGTCCAGAATCGCGGCTGTTGCCAGAGTAGGAGAAGGCTCGAGCTCCGTTCTTCCCGACGCCGCCCCGGATGCGGGAGCCGCCGGGGACCTTCTCCGTAGGCGTCGCCGCCGCTGGGAGGCGGCTATCAGAAGTTCAGAGCTGGCAGACCAGCTCTGGGCCGTCCGGCAAGCCAAAGATGCCGCTCGAGTCCAAGAACTTCGAGCCGTCACCTGAGGCCACCACATCAAGAACTGCCGGACTATTCTTTACTAAAGTTTCTTCTTCTTCTTCTTCCATCACAACGTCAATATATATATATATATATATATATATATATATATATATAGGTATGCGTGTGTGTGTGTGCGTGTGCATGTGTGTGTCCAAGCGTGCCGCTGGTCGGAAACCAATTTTACTGAAAGAAAATGCTAAATTTTTTATTAAAGCTAGACTGGGCGCACTTACTGAATGCTTCACGGCCTACGGGAGAGAATCGGCATTTAAATATATATAGTCCCATGTCTCTTTAACAAACATGGTAAAAAATTTAATTATGGGGTTTTACGTGCCAAAACCACTTTCTGATTATGAGGCACGCCGTAGTGGAGGACTCCGGAAATTTCGACCACCTGGGTTTCTTTAACGTGCACCTAAATCTAAGTACACGTGTGTTTTCGCATTTCGCCCCCATCGAAATGCGGCCGCCGTGGCCGGGATAAGAGCCCGCGACCTCGTGCTTTTAGTAGCCCAACACCAGCGAGGAGGACATCGAGGCACCCTACACCATCGGTGCAAACATGCCTGAAGCGAACAGCTAGCAACCGGTACAGGGGAAGGCGACATTACATCAAATGCAAGAACATTAAATGTTTTGCTTAAATCGTATTGTAACAGTCACGCAATATAGAACTATAGTCTACAGGCTCTAATATATTTACTTTCACAGCGTGCATGTATGCACGCTTAAGAATATATTTGTATGCCTAACGGCGTAGCTTTCGTAATCAGTGATAACATTTGCAGCAGCTGTAAGCCACAAATTAACGCGATACATTGCATGCAACATGCCGTCCAAATCACGGAGAACCTATATGCGCTCATTTTCCGCCACCGCGGTGGTTTTCCACGCGACGTGCTCTTCTTGGTGTTTGCGAAAAAGGCAGAAAATAACAGCCCGCCGGCCACTGTGAAGTCCCTTTCAGCATGTGCATAGACGCAGCTTTAAAGTTTAAAACAAATGAATACCTCACACAAGTTATGCGGAAATGGGCAAAGTAGAGGGAGCCTCTTGTAATGTAAAAAAATCGCTACACATCTGCGGGTAGCATGCGGTGTCCTTGAAAAGGGAACTTCTCGAATGAAGCAAAATTCGTCCTGGTTCGGGAATCTCATTCTGGACCGCTGTCTTTCCTCCTGGATATAACCTGCCATCTGAGCTAACTAGAAGGAGCGCAGACGGCAGCTCGAGGCAGAATGACGACTCGAAGCGCTGCATGGAAACTGCGATGTGGAACGCCCGCGAAGTGAGCTCCATCGTTTACGGTCGCTTTTCACCATGCAGAGCGCGCGAAAAGGGAAGTACAGGCGCCAAGCATAAATATGTATATATGCCCTGCACGAAGTACGACATCTATTGGTCAGTCACAGCGACGTGCGCAGGCTGCACCCGTTTTCGCCGCCGTCGGCACGGCAACGTGTTGGTTTTCCAGCGCTGTACACTGTTCTTTTTGCTGCACAAGAGGAAAACAATGCAATCTTCCCAAGTTAGGCGCAGCAAGCTCGTTCCGGGAGCTTCCGACGTTCTCATGCACCTGGCAACTGACCACCGTGCCTTTTCAGAGCACAGCAGCATGAAAGGACCACGTTCTGCTTAGGCTGCACGGCGGACGCAAAATCAACAGTGCGCTGAAAGTTCGGCCTCCAAAACGGCCATATATATAACAGTATTCCGCCCGCGACAGCACTCTCGCCTGATCAGCACGTTTAGCGGCCGCAGATCCAGCAGGCTTCAGCATACAGGGTACTTGCATTTTTTCTATTACTGTTTTTTTTTACTATACAAACTGTTTATAAAAAGGCTATGAACGTAGTGAGCGTGGCGTTTCTTGCAGAAAATTTCTCAGATAAGGCGGACATACTTTTCCGCTATATAATAACGTGAATTTCGGAAGACTAAGAAGAATGTGTTAAGTTTTTTTTATTATTATATAGCCTTGGGGACAGTTTTTCATATGGGAAATTTGGAGGCAGTTCCATATTAATGCACTTGCATTTTCTTTTTATCTTGAGAATCGCAGCTAATTTTCGTGCAATCTTCTGAAATAAACCTGAATTCGAGGTATATTCATCATCGAATCCCAACGCTCAATTCAGGCGATATAGAAACCGAAGGCATCGGGAACGCAGTAAAGGCGGCCCAGTTGTCATATCCGGCGGAAACGCCCCGTAACTAAAAGCGCGACGAAGTTTGAGACTGGACGTCGCGGCAGGTACTCGTACGGGAAAGTTTTTCCTCGCAAGTATCTGTGGCGACGCGTAGTATCTGTACTTACCGCGGCATGCCATCATTAAAACTTCGTCAATCGGCGTTTCCGTCTGACGTTGCAACGGGACGCGCTCGGTTTCGATATTGCCTGAATTGAGCTGAAATTTGATGATCATACCTTAAATAACGTGCGATTTTCAAAATTTATAAAGAAGAATGAGGGTGCACCAAAATTTCACTGCTTCCAAATTTGCCACTTAAAACAACTGCCCTCCATGTTCTAATAAAAATACAATGAACAAGTTCTTGTTGCTTAATCGTCTTAAACACGTTATTAGCGGCAAATTATGTTGTACTAAGCCGCCACAGTACAACATAATTTGCCGCTGCCATAATTTGCCAACACAGTGCATGTGGCGGTCATAAGCCGCCACATGCAGTACAACCGAAGGGAACTTCGGTTCTGATTAAATTATTAAACCGCTAAATACTACACCGCAACGCTGCAGTAGATACAGTGCACGCATCGTGTGGACAGACTGCGCGAAAATAATTTACAGATTTCATTAAGAGGTTTCATAAATATGTATTAGAATTAATACACATCAGTGACGAAAGAACGGGAACTAGTCGGGGAAAGAGACAAGTAAAGGCACGAACAAAATTTAGGTAAATTAACTTTCCTCAGGCACAATAATTGCTGACAGCAAGCAGCCAGAAATATGTATAGTACAGTGGCGTATCAACTATTTTTCGAGTGGGGGAAGGGGGGCGGTGCAAGTTATCAAACGCGCGCGCGCGCGCGCGCGCGCGCACGCACGCACGCACGCACACACACACACACACACACACACACACACACACACACACACACACACACACACACACACACACACACACACACACACACACACACACACACACACACACACACACACACACACACACACACACACACACACGTACTTTTTTATCTTTCCCGGGAGAGCGCTTTCCATGTACCGCTGCCATGTACCGCGTTGAAACTCCACTGGTAACTCGACGTCGGTGCGGTGCCGAAAACGAGCGTAGCGTAAGACTGCAACTCCACTTTAAAGCAGAACGCGGCCAGGGCTTCGTCCGAGTGGTTCGGACTGCACCGTGAGCCAGGTAGTTGCCGCCTTTCATTGATGGCAACCAAATTTAACGAAAAATCCGTGCGTTACACTAAACATCACGTTGCTGACGAAACCTTCTTGCAGCGTCGGCCCTCACTTGCTGGTGGTGGCAGCGCGTGCCTGACTTCACGTAGTTGTTTAAGGCACGGTAACACTGGGTCGATACGAGACTGACAAGACGCTGACGTCAACGAATGACCGACTATCCAGTACAGTGCGTCACTGAAAGCATTTTATCATACCAGGCCGACAATGACGCAACCGACGAGCGCGAGTTCTCGCTCTGCGACGGGCTTTCTTGTCGACGGCACCGACAAAAATCAGCGCGCCGACCATCGTTCGACCGAACACTGCGCGATCGTCCATCGAACTGACAACGCGACAGCGATAGCGCCTTCGCTTGTATATATAATTAATCGCGCTCAAAGTGAGTCAGAAGATGCCTACGAAGTTGAAATGCACAAGCTTCAATCCTCTGAAGCCATGCACATGAAGTTTAAGCCAAAGTTGATCCTGTTAAGCGAAGGTTAAGCCTGGCGCCGTCGTGTTCGTGCACCTGCTACTGGCGGACTTTAACTGAAATGTAAGCAGTTAGGACGAAGGAAACTGCTTTTGCAGTTCAGTTCTATCTTTAGCGATTTGAAATCAACTACACTTCACTTCACACGGCGCGTACACAATCAGCGGCAAGCGGCGACACAGCGCTGTGCCAACATCTGTACGTCACCGTACCCGGCTGCCAGGCGCATTCGCTACGTAGATGGGTGGGTCTGTACGTGTTGTTATGCTGACACATTTCTCAATTCCAGAGATGTATTGCTTACCTCTGCGTCAAACAGGAAACAAGAGACGGTGCATTCGGTATACAGCAGCATAAACAACCGTCTCGCTCAGTTATACCAACGGTGTCAGTGATGGTATCCGCGTTTTCGTGAAATTTATGCGAGCAGTTTTCTCTAATAATGTTTTATGGCACGCGCGAACTAAGTATGAAGTTAAAGAAAATAGAGAATCAGAAATGAATAAACAGCCGTTAATATGTTATTTGAATGTATAGCAAGCTCATTCGTATGAGGCCCGAACTTTGTCACAAGTGAGATTCTCTCTCAACAGCTGGTAAGTCAACCTCAACTGTCCTGACTTACTCTAAGCCAGCGCAATACGCCTCAGTGTTGCGTTTCACTTGTTGCGGCTTAGGGTGACGTTAGGGCAAGCAATCCACCAAGCCCATCTACGAATACGTCAGGTAGTAGGAATGAAGAAAAAAGTGGTTTATTGGCTTAGTTACACGGCTCCGAATACGGAAGCCCACTCCATGCAGGAGCAAGTAAAACGTCAGAGTTCACATCAGGACCCTCTGTCCTCTGCACGGAAAGTCTCCGCTTTTAATACCGTCGTCTTCCCTAGGCGAGTCGACTAGGGAATCTGAACACTGTCTAGCAGCAAATCACAATCGTCGAATCCGTTGCGATACCACGCTCATATGCTATCGCAACGCTCCGCAGTGACCCCGCCTCCGAAGCCCGATGGTATGGAATATGCGGCCGGATAGCAACTTTCGAATCCAAGGTCGCCGTTGTTCGATAGCATTTGATGTTGGCCGCCCTTCATCATTAGTTCAGGCTATCAGGTAGTGGCGGGGGTAGTGGCCTTTTGTGGACCTGTCAAGAGTCGGTGTCCACGCTGCATTGACGTCTGGATAGGCGCTGATGGATGGGTGGGGGGTTTGCCTCGGGGCAAACGTTTAATTAACTGCAAATCCAAGGTCGCCGTCGTTGTTCGGTAGCATTTTATGTTGGCCCCCCTCATCATTTGTTGACTGCGTCAGGCAGTGGTGCGTGTAGTGACATTTTATGGACCCTTCAACAGTCGGTGTCCATGCTGCTTTGACGTCTGGATAGGCGCTGATGGATGAGTGGATGTTTGTCTCGTGGCAAACGCCTAATTAACGCCTTTGTGGTGTTGAAAGGTAACACACTGCTTTAAAGAGTTAATTTTAGTTTATATGAGGGACACGTGCATCTCGGCGTCAACCAACAATTTGTTTTTTGAGCTGCTCCTTCAAAGAAGCGGCGCTACCGGCTTCCTTTCCCGTTCATTCCTCAATGCGTAGGTCCTTTCTATTCTCGTCCTAGTTCCGCCGTGTGTTCGCCCCCACAGACAATTAGAAGCATCTTCTTGGTCAGTCTTATAGTCAACGTCCGATTTTTTCGGACTCCCTAGGGGCCGCGAGAACGTCCAAAAAATCAGGCAGTTCGAAAAAAATGAATGCATGTCTTTTACTGCCCTTAAGGGCTCGAATCACCACTGGTACATCCGAAAAAGTGCACTTATTAGGCATATCGGTGCTCGTACTGTGACAGTAGATGGCTGGTGCACGCGTGTATAATTAAGGAATACATACTGTGTCCCGGACAATTGCCTCTTCCCACGTTTGTTATGCGTCACTGCAATACGTTCGCGTATGCTTCACCGCGTAACATTGCTGTACCGAGGCGAAGCTGACTTGCGGAAACCGGCATTAAGCAACGCGCCGTGCTGCCAATCGCAAGGACCACAAAGGCGGAGTCGGTGCCATTGCTGACAGCGGCGAATTCTTTCAATGAAAAACACGGCACAAAACGACAAGAAGCTTAATAGCGAGCGTAGAAGCAGCTAGGCATATCGTTGCCACGGTGGTGGCCACGGCTGGCAGCGGTTCTGCGGGCGAGAGCGCCGGTTAGAGGCGGCTAGGTAATCAAAATGGCGACGGTCGTGGCTTTGATTAATGCCATTTCGGACCTGCGGTCACGTCCGGAAAATCAGACGGCAAAGGGTTCTTGCGTCTGAAATTTCATACGTTTTTATATATTGACTATGGGGTGCGTGGTGGTGCCGCGAAGCCGTCCGAATTATCGGGCGGCCGGAAACTCTGTCGTTGACTGTACACTGGCAACTCCAGCCGACGACACGTCGCCAAAGACTATTCGTTACGATTCCTCTATGTTACCCTATCCAGCATTACCGTGGCTTTCGTTCCATTTCAATAAAATTACAGCTAATTTTCCCTGTAGAAACACAAATTCCCCGAGTATTTCCAGACTATTCAAAATCCCAGAGAATTCCCGGTTTTCCCGGTTGGTGGACACCCTGCGTAACCTAAACTGCTTAGTGCGGCCGGCCGATCGTCATCTGCGACAGCATGTGGCGGCGAGGCCCGAAATACAATCCTAGCTGCGCAAGCAAGGGATACGTAATAAAGAAATCGCACTTATGTGGGCGTAAATCTGAGAGGAAACTTGGCATTAACAGTTCTTTTGTTGGATTTGGCAGTGTGCAGCCGACAGTGCCCGCTTTCACAAGTGTGCGTGTGTGTATGGAGGGGAGGGTCTACTTTGCGCTACAACTCCTGACTGTGGGGAGAGGGGCATTCCTCCCCCTCCCCGGCAGATACGCCTATGACAAGCATGGTGTGACGCTCGCACAGGCAAATATAAACATATCTCATTCGATGACCACGAGCGCTCGCTGTCACAACGCTGGCTTGACGAAGAGCGCCGGCAACGAAAAGCGAACGTTTCGTGCTGCCTCTAGTTTCACCGCCAGAACACCTTGCATGGCCAAATAAATAAGTCTTGAAAGTACTGGGAACCTCAATTACGCTATTGAGGTTCCTAGTATGACAGACCAAGTAGCCCGAATCAATGCCTAGTTCAAGTCTTGAAATACTACTGCAGACGTGTAGGGGTGGAGAAATTTACCAGCTGAAACTCAGTAGAGCCTGTGTGCTATATACATACCGGTGACGAATGGCCTGAAGAACCAATGTGACCTATACTGCGCGTGGAGCTGGTGGAGAGGCCAGCCCCCATTATCAGGGCTTCAAGCGGCCTTCTGTATACTCGAGTCCTCTTGGTCGGGACTCCAGGTGCCGTATTTCCGGCTTTCAAAAGTGGAGGGGGCAAAGGGCCTACTTTGCCCCCCCCTCCCAATTCTGAGAGTGGGAGGGGCAAGTGCCCCCTCCCCCTCTCCCAGGTAGATACGCCAATGGTATAGTAAGGTAGCAGTACTTAAGCTCTACTACAAAAATTACAGCGCTAAAACCATAATTAATCCAAAAGGACTTTTTCTTGGGCAAGTTGATGCTTAGATTTCCTAGGTATACTTGATTGTGACGCGAAATACATTTCGTGAAAAGGGACAGAAGAAAGGCAGTGAAGTGCCAACTACCAACTGTTTAACGACAACCTCAAAAACGTATACAAAAAAAAGAACTTCCGCGCATGCGCAGAGAGCCAAGATGTGACATAGAATAATATGGTCATGATAACATACTTTGAAAAAAGCACATTTCTGCAGAATACAATAGGATAGAAGTATCGCTAACACAATCAGACCCTTTCCTTTTAATATAAAACGCTTCAAACAACTCCCTTGCAGTTTGGTCCCTAGTTATGCCAAGAATCAATACTTGCTCAAAGCACGGCCTACAACGACAGGCTTTACAGTGCGCAGGAAGATGCGCATTGTCACACTTACCAATACTACTAGCATGCTCCCTTAGTCTGTCATTAATACAACGTCCTGCTTGTCCAACGTAGAACTTGCCGCAATCTTATAGGGGTATCTCGTAGACCACCGCTTCAACACAGTCCCTGAAAGCTTTGGCAAGCTGCTTATGGCAGCCCCGCGGCGCATCGCGTGTGATCCGGGGGCACAATTGAGCCAACTTGTTGGGAGCCGAAAATAGCACTGGAATGCCATATCTGCTAGCCACCGTCTTGAGGTTATGGCTCACACGGTGCACATAAGGGTCGACCTCTGGCTTTTAACACGCTCCCTTTCCTTCGAGTGCGTTTTCACACTCGTAGCGCTAGTTTTCAGCTTCTGCAGCAAGGACTCAATCACGGAACTTAAGACAGACTTAGGGTAGCTAAGGTGACTGCTGTTAAAGCTATCTCAAGTTGAATACAAAAACATCGTATATGCACACATGACCTGCGCAGAGCCGATTCCAGGCAAAGTAAGGCGATTCCACGCTTGACAGTCTTAGAGTGCGCTGAGTCGTACTGCAACAATTCTTTTTTACCTTGAGGGAGGTATACGCACAGCAAACGTGATCACCAAAAGTGTTAGGTTAAGGTCTATTGTGGCGCGAAATGCATTTCGTGAAAAGGAACAGAGAAAAGAAGACAGTCTCTGCTATATGTAGACAGGTGTGTGCTTTGATTGTGCTTGTTAACACGCCGCCACTACAGATATATGCTTTTTACCTTCCCATGCACGGTTACGCGATGCATTACACGCAAAACAGTTAAGCCTGATGTAAATACTGTTGAAAGTACCGCTCCAGTATTGCCGACAGTTCCAAAGTTGTTAGAAAGGCTCGGGGAAACAAGAGAGCACGGTGGAAGCAGGCAGCTGCAGCAGCGCATTTGGCCGGTGTCGTCGCGCCAGGCTATTCCCGTACCTTTTCCGAAAAAAGTAGAGACAAGCGTTGTCTGGAGTTTTCAAACGTGCACTGCCCTATATTGCAGCGCTGATTCTGCAATGTACACGGTCTCAAACGTCACCTCGCGTGCAATCGCGCGGTGGACAGTGCAGCGACAGCCACACCGGAAATGTGCAGCGAAGCACGCTTTCAACGGAACCTGATTTTTTTTTCTTTTCATTTTTTTTTTTCAGCGTCGACATATCAGAGCACAATGGCCTTTGGTAACATCCGCGAATGTGGCCGCGAGATTAGTTTTCCGACACTAACTTTTTTTACTATTAAGTTTAGCGAGGCTTGGTGCAACGCGAATATAAAACTTGGCACTACAAGGTATGTATGCACCAGACGCTCGCTGCCCTCGAACAAACCGGGTCGTTGGTTGGGCGCATTGCGAACACAGCGCGCCGCGAACCGTGATATCGATCATCCATGCTTCCCCCTCCTCCCTCTGCGCTACTCTAAGGAGAGTTGAGAACATCGCCAAGGCACGCGTACACAGACTTGCTTCGCCCCTATAACCCTTTGTAAAACGCTTGCCATCAAATCCACGCATAGTGTGCCCGACTAATAGGCGCAATAGCCACTCGCAACTTAGTTTCACACTCACGCTTGAAAGGCGAATTCGAATCGCAACTTTTTTTAAAAACTCTCAACGCATACCAAATACATCAGGTGCACACGAAAGCACGCCAACAGAAATAACTACGTCTAGGATAACAAAAGAAAGGAAAAGAAATAAACAAGAGGAATCCATAGGTTTCGCCATCATACCTATAAACGAGAAGTTACGCACAGATATGAATATGTAGGCGCGAAATGCGTGGTAAACGCGCTTTCTTGTGGTGCCTCCGCAGATATACTCGTAAACGCGTTCCTCTATCCTGCCTCCGTCGCATCATCGTGCCGCGCAATGGACACAATGAGTTGCGCGATATGCGGGGTTTTTTTGCCCTCCGGAAATATGCAGAGCGAAGTCGACGACTGGCTCCGACAACATGCCAAGCTTGCTCGAGCTTTCCATCTCTCGCGCCGTTAATAGGACAGGAACAAGGTTCTCATTCCGTAACTGGGCCCTTTGAGCGCGCAGGAGCACAAGCTGTCCCCGACGGCGCTGGTCCCCCTCCGTTTCACCTGCAGCAGCGGGATGACTGGCGCCCGTCCAAGGGGAGCGAAGCGGCGCACGGGTCGCGGGCCGCCGTCATCAAGCGGAGCATCGCGATGCCTGCGAAGTGCGGCCAGCTGCGGCGCCGCTGGTCTCGGCTATAGTCGGAGAACGGGGCCAGCACCTATAGGATGCGGCGGGCAGGCAGACTTGTCTATACGGGGGCAGGAAGGCTTTATTTTTGGTACCTGGTCGCCTACTGTGCCGAGATCCACGATGAAAAAAAGAGCGCACTGTCGGCCAGAACTATTAGACGGTTAGAGTTACGCGGAAGGAGAGAAAACGGTTATCGGCGAGGCGAATTAACACGTACGGCCTATATAGCATGGGCGGAAGCCGCGTTCACAAAGAAGCGGGAACATTTCCTGCACGCATTGAGAAGTGACGGCGCGCGGCAGTTCGGCCACTAGACACCGCGATTCCATTAAAGTTACCATTCCCGCGCCAGCCAGACGCCGACAGGCGTAGATTTTTAAGGCCGGCGATTTTCGGTGGCCGAACCTCCCACACATTCGCTGCTAATAAAAAAGAAGTGCAAACTAAGACGTTGTCAAAGCGCCGCGCTGTGATTTTGCGTGCGCTTCCCAAACAGCCGCCCAAGTTGCCTCAGCTCAAGACAACTGTTAGGCCTAAAAAACTGTTTTCAACTGGCGCCTTCGAGCTAGCCACGGTGCGAACCGTGTGGAGCTATTAACATTGTGCACCGCTCGATTTCCTAATGTGGCCTGTTTTACACCCCTGCTCCACTGCGACGCGTGTGTACAGTCACCATTTGAGAGATGATTGCAACGGCATGGACAAAGTGTATACGAACGTAAGATTAAATAATGACTGTTCACTACATGTCTCACCGTCCGACCAAGCGCGCTGTAGAAGCAACGCGGGTCTAAGGCAATCCGAGGGCATAATATGAAGCTGTTCTTTTGAAATTTGAAGAGGCTTCCGTTTTCTCGGCAGTAAAGTTTCTTACCAAATGTTGTCACGAAGTATGATCGCGGTCCATGTACATATATACTTTGCTGCCTCATTTATCTTGTGTAGTGTGGAATGGCAAATTAAATACTGGCCCTCAACTAGTCGACGACCTTGTGTACGACTTCTTAAGGAGCACACTAATTATTTCTGCTATGACCCGACCCTCGACCTAACCGATTATATGCTACCGGAAGCCTCATTTGACACCGCGATAGGCTAATGTCAGACAAATATACACGGGAGCCAACACAGGCATAGAAACCACACCACCGTCGTCGGAACAGAAAAGGGGGGGGGGGGGGGGGGGGGGGGCGTGCGCAGCAGCTGATCACCGGCCAGAGGGAAGAGGCTACGAGCGGCTCGTCTTTCCGCAATGCCCACTCAAAAGTGGAGGCGATAAGACTCCCCCGGCTCGCGTTTATGCGCAGCGGATGCGCGTGCACATTGCCAGCGGGGAAGGCACGAAAAAAAAAAAAGACGGAGCGGGCACAAACATAGGGTCGCCCGAGCGATAAAAGTCGCACCACACGACCTGAAGACGTAGGTTTGTCGATAATCGGAAGAGAAAAAACGCCGAGCAAAGGCAGCGCCTAATGGTACACACACGGACACTTGTCAACCCGTTGGTGAAATAGCGAGCAAGGAGGAGGAACGATTGCAGCACGACGTAGTGGGGGAAAGTGCCAACACACATCCATCAAGTCGGCGTCAAAATCGCGACGATAGCCCTGACCAGGAGGAAAACCAGACCACGCGCGGGTGATTGATGGGAAATGTGAAGCTCGCGCCTGTCAAGGTTGGACTTTAGCATCTTCCACATTTGCATGCGCCGACGCGAGGCCCCAGTCGCGACACCACACCCAGTGGTAGCCGCTCGCGCTCGGCGGTTGTATACGGTTCTTCGGGAATTTGTTGCCGATAGTATTACCACGAGTACAATTCTTCGAAGCGGCAGCGGTATTATGGTTGAGGGAAGAATGCACAAAACGCCGTGTCGAGATTTCGGTGCACGGTAAAGAACACCTAGGAGGCCGAAGGTCATTCTGGACCCTTCGATACGACGTTTCTCACAAGCAATGAACGTGTAGCAACGCTAACTCTCCGCAACTAAACAATCGGATTGCGACGCGGACCGATTTTCGTAGCTCCAGTCGCAGCATGTGAAACAGGCTTACTCGAAGAGCGCTAGATCAATGGAAACTACGATCGATAGAACGCTACACGTCGATTGTGCAACGCACTCCTTCGGCCGTGCTTTCACTTGGACGCTTCAAGTGAAACTGAATATAAACAAACATATGGACACTTCGACGAACCACTGGTGCCGTTGACATGCTCGAAACCACGTGCGTGTCACTGAAGCAACCTAGATGCTCAACTGACCTGCTCAGCGATAATATTCGCAGTGATATGCCGCTCCAGACCATTCGCAAATAAACTTTTATTGAGTGCTATACGCTGCCAAAATGTTTTTAAAAAAGTTGTAATTATAAGTTCAAGAAAGCGTCATCCTTCATTCTCAGTCAGTGGCCATGCGCACACATGCGCATGCTGCACGCTTCATGCATACAGCTTGCACGTAGGCACAAACACCAAGGAGACGCCTTAGCCGCACACGCAACGAAGGACGGATACACGGCGCCGATTAACAAACACCGGAAAACTGAGCAAGAGATTGGTGCGCTTCCGTCCTGAACGCCCACAGTAATTTTCTGCAATGTAACGTGCCAAAGGGTGCTTACGCCTCCAGCAACTGTCTATTTGAAGCATCGTTATAACTGTGACGAAGGGCAAGGTACCTGCAGTGATGAGGGCTGGAAACGAAAACAGCGTTGGAATCACCGCAAAAGCCGCTCATGCGACGGGTGGTTTGATTATATACAGTGCCACAGTGAGATGCTTAAAATGCCGAACTACAAACAGTTATTGATGACGACAGACATACCTTTCTATTGCAAGTATGCCCAAGGCGTACATGTTACGATTCCATGCCGGCAGGAAGAAAAAGAAAACTAAAACACAGAGCAGCTTGCACATGCTTCGATTACGCAACGCACCGGCGTCGCGGACACTTGATTGGCAACGCACTTGTGAACAGCCTACCGCGTGTTCCGTATTCCTCATAAAAGGTGCTGCTTACTTACAACCACCGCTTAGCGGCTACCTGCGACACAAATCGGCAAACCGACGCGAAAAGACCCTCCGCTCAAATAAAAACCGAAAATGGGGAAGGGTGGCGGCTAAGGACCTTTCACAGCGCATTGATCCGGTGATATACGGCGTTTCCCTACAACAGGACACGGCACAGAAGCACTTTCGCATCAACCCCGAATACACACACACACACACACACACACACACACACACACACACACACACACACACACACACACACACACACACACACACACACACACATCAGTGCAGATTGCACAATTTCTCGTACGCTCCAATAGCTGAAAAATCTGTTGCTGCCACAGCTTTCAATGGAAGAATTTAGTTGGGCTAGTTGGCCTTGCATTGTTGGAGAGGAAAGTTTTGTCTTTGTCTTTTATTCTCGAGCGAGTTGTGTTGTTGTTTCGCGCTAATTTTCCTCGTCAGCACAGCTTTCGAAGCCCGCGCATTCCGGCGTTAATTTAGATCCACGCACTGTTGCAGGGTCAGGAGGTCGTTATGAAAGAAATAGTACTAATAGTGCCGCGTTTGCTTTAAACCTTCACATATTCACAATTTTAAAGCAGCGCGAGGCGTGGTGCGACTTCGTTCTTATAAGGAGACTTTGGCAAAATGCCCAATAGTGCACACTGAGGCTCAGGTCCATGGGACGGGTGTGTCATTACCGTCTCGTGCTGCAGGCGAAACAAGCGGCCGCCAACCTGCATGGCGGCACTTTGAGAAAGGCGCCAGCGCACCCCTCACCCCGCTTTATCAGCTGCATGCCAGGCACGCAGCTCCACTTCGCATTTTTATTCTCTCTATTTTGATACATAGTTGAGTGTTCACAAAAAAATTGATTCCAGGAAACCTTTCATTCACGGAAAAGTATGCGCTAACTTTGTTTCCATGATAATCCCTAATGCTTTGAAGTGACGTTATTATTTTTTTTTTCAGTATGATACACCAAAATTTGGTGCCAGTGTGGAGAGAGCGCAATAATTTGACTATGCCTGGGGCGGCAAAATACCCTGAAATGTTGCTTATTAGAAAAATGGTACACATTTTCAATTACATGTGAACGAGCGATTCCGCTTGTATAACGTTGATTACTCGAAACTGACATCATAAAAAATCAGTGTACAACTGCTCGTGCACGGCAGCCGAACACCTTAGCCGCGCGAGGCCCCGCGGCGGGTCCTAATTAACAACTAGATCTCTCTCAAAATTGAATGGCGGAAGTCGGCGCTCAATCGATATTAGCCATTCCGAGCCTATAGCGCCGCTTTCGAGATATCCACACCAACTTGCGCCACGAATGTGCGTCGGCGTCCCAAGTAGATTTACGCCGCAGTACTCCCGAAGGCTTTCCGAACGAAAGCCGTTTTTAAATGTATACAAGTTCCATGAAACGGAGGGCGAGCGTCTGCAACGTTAGAACGTCCCTGCTTGGTCACTGTGTTGTCAGTCACTGCAGAACAAACTGTTTAGGAGATTAGCGCGTTTACATAGGTCGACGCCTTACGCGAGTGAGTCATCGTGGTCACGAATTTTCTTGGAAACTTACAATGCCGGCCTATAGTTTGTAGAGATAGCTAGCGTACTTTACAGCCGGTCTTCTTTCTATACTAGCGACGAGTGGCAAATCTATGTCATTCGCAACAGGAGCCACGCGCCGGGTTGACGAGAGAGAGAGTGCTCAGGAGCCACAAGAGGATGCTGATATCCTATCTTTCTGTAGTGCACGCACTCCAAAACAGCGTCGTCAAGTAGGCCTCCTCGATTACGAGTGAGTGCTATTTGAGAGGCCCGTGCTAAGTACACACTACTCTATTCAATCATGCATCTCAGTTTGGACTCGTTATCATTCAGCGCGCAAGTGTAAACGGCACCTCTTTTGCATTTCATACTTTCTTTTTTCTTTTTTTTAACTCAACGGCACTTCAATCATGCTTTCTGCGGAGCCTATAGAACCTATTGAAAGAAGCCCACGAATAGATGCAAAGTGCCTCGAGCGGCCAGTCACGCGGCAATATTGCGTGTATTTGCGGGCTACTTACACGTTCCGAAAAAAAAAAAAAAAAAAAAAAAGACACCTATGTAGCACGTATTGAGCAACAGAAAGCTGTATCGGGAATTTTTCATGTTGCTCTACAATTTTCTCTTTGACACTTTTCATCTAATATTCGAGAAGCTGATTAATTAATTAAGATTAAGTATGTAATTAGGCTGAGTGCAACAAATTTTCTGAATATCCCCAAGCGACGGCAAACATTACCTTGGTTCCGTCCATCTACGTGGCATTTGCATATATATATTTTCTTAATCTCGGAGCATGATAGTTGGCACGCTGTATATTACAATCTCGGACGGTGCACGGAAAGAAATAATCGGGAAATGTGTTAGTGTGGAATCTAATACTCGGTTAAGTGTTCATTGTGCTTATTTCTCGTTAATATAGGCTGTGTAAGCGATCGATATATATTTTTCAGGGTCAATTTTTAGCTGGTTACACAAAATATGCAAAACATTTTCAGGTGTAAAAATTGTGCACGTTTGGGTAATTACGTAACTTGGGCAAGTTGTTATTGCCCCATCGAATAGTTCAGAAGGAGAAGTTTAACAGTCATATTTGTTGTATGCAAATCTAATTGTCTTTCACTGTGCATTTTCCAACATCGCTCTGCTTGCGTTAGTGAATGGACACCAGCGCATTATACCACACTGCAGTACTGGCCGAACGACAGAAGTGTACGCGCTAGCGATTTAGCGTCCGGGGATGCGAATTTTAATAGTAGTTTTAACGAGTAAAATAACTGGATGTGATTTTGCACTAGTGTATGATATACGTGTCTGACCAATCTTAAATATGAAGACACGAATAACACCACGAGGTATTCCTAAACCTGCGTGACGTGAAGCTGTCGAGTTCGTATTGGTAGCGTGTGTGTTTTGTGTGTGCGTGCGTGCGCATGTGCTTTTTTTTGTAATTATAGCTGTGGAAAGTCCTTTCTTGATTGAACAGAATCTACCATTCCTGGCACTTTTCTTTTTTCGTGTGTTGCGTGGCGCTGGTTGGTTTTCCAGGCTATTAATAAATTTGCATATTATGCAATCCCCGGCACACAAGCATACAGTTGAATCAGTGTCAGGTACAATGTCAGTTAACTAAAGCGAAAATAGCAGAGACGCTAGAACCGCTGCCCTGCAGTACTCCAGAACAGCTGTAGGCTCAGTGACACATCAATGAAGACCCTTCCATTATGGTATCGGCGACAATACTGAGACCTGTCCAAAAGAATCCTTGAACCATTAGTTACACTGTTTTCTCCCTGAATTTTAAGTTTTGTACTTGAGTTTAATACGAGTATTTTCTTCGAATAAAGCAACGTATATACCGAACTAAAAGGACTTAGCGAAAAGCGGGCTGTTACTGTCATTCACCCCTTTGAATAACGAAAAAAAAAAAGATGGAAACACACGGAAGTTTACAAGAGTGATTTTTTTCTTCTTTAGAGCAGCCAGGGGAGGGGGATGGTTATCATTGAGGCCGCCGCTTTCATGCTGTGTTTACATCTGACCAATGACCCCTCCGATATCTCCTCTTGAGCTTCCGCAAGACTTCTAGGATTACAGTTCCCCCAGTGTCGCTCCTACCACCGCAGTGATAGCTAAAAACACACTGCGCAGTCGTCTCAGCTGAAGCCGTATCACCAGAAAGCGCTCTTAGCGCTGTAAGGTTTCAAAACCGTACCTCCCACCTTCTTAGAGGCATGGTAGAAAACATGGTAGTTTTACAACACGGGCGTAACGTAGTAGGATATTCTACGAGGGCGCATCAGTAAGTCCTTGCTCCTATTTTTTATTAGCCAAAATAAGCTACAAACAGGTAATTACAAATACACGTACACGTACCTTACACTATTCTTCCACATAGTCCCCACACAGGTTCAAACATCTGTCCCATCGCAGCACTAAATTTGAGATGCCCCTGTGGTAGAGTTCGTCCGGCTGACAGTGGAAGCACCGTCGGACTGCTATCTTGGCTTCGCTTAATAGGGCAGATGCCGCTGCCTGGCGGCAACTGCAGACCAATTGCTTTCCTTGTCTCCACATGCTACGTTTGTTTCATTCCACCCTATAGCCTTCCTATTGTCCCTACTGTGGGGCCAAACCCACAGTGTACCACTCCACATGGGAATGCCCTAACTCTTTGGGTGTTCCTCCTATACCCAACCCTACCCTTTCCTCTTGGGAGTCCGTGCTGCTCAGCACAAGCCGGCAGGAACAGCAATGGCTGATCCAGCGGGCTCGCGGAGTCGCGCATAGCAATGGAGCCCTGGACTGAGGGCCCCACTCATCGAGGAAAATTTCCTACTTGTTTGCCAAATAAAAGTTTATTCTCTCCCTCTCCATCGTTGCACGTGAATCGCTGCCCTGCCAGGAACTTCTTCAGCGGGGCGAAAACGTGGAACTCACTAGGGGCGATCGTCCAGAGTGTGGGTGGTCCAGACTCCCAGTGGAATGACCGGAGCTTGTCGGCGGTTCTGACTGCCACACTTCATTGCTCGTACATCGTGGACGTGTGAAGCACAACCGCCATCTTCAATTGACAGCACCGCCATGCCGCAGAGCTACCGGCAGATAAGGCCATACCGGTCCAAGAAAGGTCCACCGTTGGGAATGGATATGTTGACTTCACATTTACAGCCGTAATTTGGCTAAAAAAAATTGGGACAAAGACGATTCGCACGTTTTGCCTGCAGGCTCAGATATCGTCAATGCGCGCTAACTAGATACCCGCGGGGCCTGAATGCCTCGGAATATTACTGAAATGTCTATAACGCGAAAACAGGTACGACACGTCGGAGCATTAATGTTCGGAAAGGTACCGAGGAACCCGCTCACCAATCCGTATTGGTGGACAGAGTTTCGGATAACAATGCGCGAAAAATCACGCGCACAAGAGCGAGCAAATAGGCACTAGTGTCGCTGTCATTCTGTGCTTGTGCAGTAATTTTTGTCTTGATTGTTGTCTTGCTTGTGATTTCGTGTGAATAAAGCACAGCGGCCGACCGAAAGGGCATGTACTACTATTGGAGATCGAGAACGTTAAAAAAACAGAATTGGACGAAATCTCGTCTGTAGCTAATTCATATTAGAAAATGTAAGAACAAAACGCCTACCTAAGTGGTGTTGTCAAAGGAGTTGACGTCTCCGCAGAAACGTCAACCCCTTTGATAACACCGCTTTAGTAGGCTTCTGATTTTATTTTAAATGCGTAAGCATTTCTATGCCTACCAAACGAGGTAACCCGTCCGTCCATCCGTCACGTAAGACGAGACCGCTTAGAAGACAGGGCCCGCAGCAGCGAGCGAATTGACCTTCGTGCTGCCTCTCGCACACGAAGCTATCAGCACTCAGCGCAGTCTCCCCATCGCAGATAGCTTTAGAGACAAGCCGCGTGCCGCCGCGCCAAAGGTAGCTGCCGCCAGAGTGCGGTTGATCACGGCTGATAATGGTTCGCACTTAGAGGCAGCAGCGTCATCGACCAAGTCTACGTAAGAGGTCAACCAAACGTGACACTGTTCAATTACATCCCGTACTACAGCACGCATCGGCCAATGTTCATCTTCCACGAAGCAGCATCATCATCCAAACGCACCATCATATAACATGAGTGAACAGTGCTACTACTCGCCTCTACTTCGTCGTCTCATGCTGGTCTCAGTTAACATCTCGGTGTTGCAACCACGCTTCACCGTTTCAGGATTATTTCGCGGTGTTTCTCGCAATTATACCAAACATAGTAGCATACGGCGACGAAACAGCAGGTGATTCGTTGCAAATGCTGCTTGCGCATCATTTAGATAACTCCCACGGGAGATTGTGTAATTTTTTTCTTCTGTTTCAAGCACCAGAAGCTATAGACAATGGGGAACCAACTTTGCGGTGCATGTAGCTGTAGACGATCCACAGGAGCTTCCGGGTCATACGTGGGACAAATACTGCAATGGGGCAGGCGAAGCATGAGGAACTCAGGGGACGCTCAGAACCCGTTCCTGTGGCTTCACCCTTCCAGTAACAGCAAATGTTCGCCTTCGAAGCGGACGATGTTTCTCACTGGCCTTTTCTTACTATACGTATGTCATCGTGCACACACACGCATTTTAAGCGGCGCTCGTACATGCACAGAGCCCAATGACTTTCCCGCGGGAGCCGTCACTGTGGCCTGGCAAGCTTATCGCCGCAGCCCAGAGCGATCCACGTGGAGCATATCCCTTCAGCAGCCAGAACGCAATCATCTCGACCTATCTACATTCTCGCCAGCTGTTCGAACACCGCCAGTAACGTAGCGCATCTATTCCAGAGGGTCGGGAAGGTTGGGGGGGGGGGGGGGGGGCTACAACAAAGACGGGAATCCACGCCAATTCTTTAATTCTTTGGCCCCCGTGCCCTTTCCTTTCCCCTGTGTCACTGTTCAGCAGGACACGCTTCAGAAGCCCTTTCAAACGCTCTCCCGTGGGCTGAGCCCTGTACTGGGGTGCCTCGATACCCCCTCTCTTCCTGCATCGAGGCACTAGTCTGTACTTCGGCACGGTGGCGTCTCGGACTTGCGGTATCTATAGGGGCTTTAGCGGTATCTACTAGTCACGCTCGAACCCGACAAAGAATGCAGAATGACAAAGCTTCTGCATAAAATTATGAATAAATAAATAAAGGATGTTATATGTCTTAAATGCAAAGCGCCGAAAGCAGTCAACTTCAACGCACCGAGGCGTTGACGAGTACGTAAGTACACATGTAGATGAAATCACCGTTCAGAGGAGCATACTCCCCATTTTTCCTCCATTCGCCACCCGCCTGAGCAGAAACATGGAAGCATGACGTGAAAATGTGCGACGGCATCCTCGCATTGCTTTGTCTCTCCTCGTCACCACTCGCGCAATAATTGCCAGGTGGCACGCAACTGAAGCAAGCCAACGTTCGCGTTTGTCCAAGGGTACTTCGACCTCGATGAAAGCGTGCACACACTTAAAGGGCAACTCCAGCGATTTTTCGATGTCAACGGATGTCGATGAGATTCGCTGGGTACGTTCTTCTGAACACTTTTGTCGTGTCCTCAAAAAATATCTTTTTTTGAGAGTTGCACAGATTTTTTACAAATGAATTTAATTAGTTGCCTCAAATACCCTACCTTACCTCACCCTCAGTTACAGGCAACAATGTTTCTACTCACAACTTACACGGACATCCTCCAGTACTACCGACTCGGAAGATGCATATATCCTCCCGCACACCGCGATCATGCAAGACGCGAGGTCGTCCAATGGCGCAAACTACAAACAGGCAGCTTCCCGCGCCCCCTCTTCTACAGCAGAATCTTTCAGCAACAGATAGCGCGTGGGTGCAAACACTGCTCAGCTACAGCCACTATCATACACATGACATGGACATGTACGCATTACAACGTAAACGCCCCAGAGTCGTGGGAGCCCCTCCTACGTGCCTCCGAGCCAGCAGATAAACGCCGGCTCATCCAGCGCGCCGTGGAAGCCGCGGCATCCCAAGGGGTCCCCGCCGACCTCTAAGCCAGCGCAACCAGTCCTTGGACTGATCCCCTCTTTTTCGGCGAAATAAAGAGTTCACCACCACCACCAGGCAACAATGTGCACGTATGACGTCAGAAGTATCCCACGCAGAGACTGAATGCCGGAATCATGCATACGACAGCGGCGAGAGCGTGGAGGAGTCGACGATCGTGAGCTAGTGCTTGGCGTAAAAAGTTGCAGTCCCTGTGGACGGGCAAGAGATGGGTGGCAAGTGGTGATGCGTTGTTGACTGCACGAACTTCAGCCCTCGCCATCCGCACCACAATTTGAGCCGATGCCGATCGCGTTCAGCCGAGGTTAAGCCTATCACAGTCGCCGAGTTCGTGCATCTACTGTGCTGGTGGACTTTAGCGACTGACCCGAAGCTAATTAATACCCTAGTTACACGGGCAGCTTAACCGCGGTTAAACTTCACCGTGGTTAACTCACTCAACGGTGGTTAACGCGAACCGTAGTCCGCCAGAGTTACACGGGCTGTCCTGATCACGGTTAATGGTCTGATGACGCGTCACGTGATCTCTTGAGTACAGGCTTCATTTTGAATATTTTTTCTTCGACATTTGATGAGAGTGGTATAAAGATGTTAATTTTCAGCGAAACAATTGTCATATTTGAGAGCTTTAACGTGTAAGACTGCGTTTTGCACGTGTTGGTTATTTATTTTCGATACTCCTCTCAGTTGGGAGCATGCCTGGTGGACATACAGCTATATAAAAAAAAAATCAGAATTAAGGGTCACAAATGGGTAAATGTAAAATGAAATTAAGTCCACTGAACGAAAAGGTAAAAAAATATTCTTAATCAACAAATGAATGTTTCAACTAACATACATTGGTTACATAATTAAAGGGAGTACAACTTTACGCGAGTGCACTTTGGAACTATACGCTTGCATTTACAAAAAAAAAAAAAGAATAAGAAAGGAAGAAAAGGCAGTGCTTTCAGGTGTTAATGTATGTACACAGCGATTTCACATTGCACAAGCTATCGCAAAAAAGTACATGTTCAAAATATTAAAGTTATAAGTTTAAAAGCAGTGCCATCAAACTGGACAAGAAAGCGAGACGCACACTAACACACAGCGTTTCTGCGTGTCTGACTTGTCCAGTTTCATTGCGCTGTTCTTAAATTTTGAAATTTGTGCGTAGCCGTCACCTCTGCGTAGAGGCGCGCGTTTCGACTACTTGGGCGCAGAGCGGCCAGATTATCTTACCAAACGCGTATCAGTGCCTCAGTTGTCGCGTCAGGCCAAATGATACGCTTTTTGGGAGATATCTGGGAAGCGCCAGCGCTGCACTCGGGAGAAGTACCGTCCGCCATTTTGCCCGTTTCCGAAAGGTCGGTTACACTAAACCGAGGTTGCCAAGCCCGGATGGCGGTCAACCGCGGTTAGCGGCCTAACCGCGGTTAGCGGCCTAACCGCAGTTTCGCCTACCGTGTAACCGCACTAACCGCGTTTAGCGATAATCGCGGTTACGTTAACCGCGGTTAAGGTCGCCCGTGTAACAGGGGTATAAGCCATTAGGATGTAGAAAGCTGCTTCTGTAGTTCAGTTATGACAATATGGATTTGAAATAAAGCATTCCTCATTTCGTACAGTGCACATGCAAAAAATGACTATCCCACTGTGAAGATGGAATGGCAGCGAAAGCTGACGACAGTCTAAGCTCTCAAACGAAAAGCAAAGTGCTTTCGCTGCCATTCCATCTTTACAAAGTGGAATAGTTGCCCGGGCTCGCGATTCGTTTTCGTTCAGCATCGCGGGAACGTTCTTCGTCGGTGGTCGTTTCGCGCCGGCGCCGTTTACATTCTCGTTGCTGTTCCCTCCGGCGCTCCTCGTACGCATGTTGTTCTTCGGTTGTACGACCTATACGTGTCCGCCCCATCGATAACGCAGCTGTTTTAAGCGCCGACACCTCTCCTGCTTATATACTGCGATAACATTAACGTCACGCTACTGTTCACGGCGAGCGTTCTAATCTGTACCGCATTTTGACATCTGCGCCGCCGCACTACACCCGTACGTGATCACACACAAAGCAAACAATGAAACCCATTGTGTATGGGCTTGTTATAAATCGCTAAGACCGTTTCTCTTGCCGGACGCCGAAAAAACTACGGACGGTTAGTCATATACAGCTTTCGCTGTAAAAGAAACGGCAATATGACCAGCGGCGGCGTGCTGTCAAAATTACCACTACTTTAAATTACCATTACTAACATTACGCTGAAGCAATAAAGTATTGCATACCCCACTCAGCAGTTGTGGAAGTGATTTTCAACAGCTTCGCTGGACATCCACTTTCGCAGAACCGGGATGGCGAGTCAATTTTTTTTTTTTTTTAACTGCTACACCAGTTTAAATGTTCCAAACAGTTCGTAAGGTTTACCGTCCCGTGGACTACGTCGAAGCGGAGTGCTCCGGGTTAATTTTGAACTCCTGGAGGTTCTTTAAGGCCTACTGAACCAGCGTTTTTTATTTACTTTATTTGGATATAGCCCATCGAAATGCAGCCAGTGCAGTCGGGAATCGAACTCGCAACCTCGTGCTTAGCAGCAGGAAGCCACCACAGCGGTGGGTAAAGTTCCGAACAGGTGTTGCTTGCTGCCCGTCCGTCCGTCCGTTACGCAGCGACACTGACCATTGTGTCGTGATCCCTGCATTGTTTAATTGGCACAGGACTGGCACAACACTTCATTAATCACGCAACCTTCGTTGTGTCGTCGTCATGTTGGCACCATGTTGCTACTGTCGCCTACATGTAGTCACATCGCCGTCGTCATGTCCTCGTCATCATACTTAATCGTCGCCAAGTTTTAGCAGTTTGCACAATATTGCAGAACTTTCGCGCAAAATTGGGGGTTGGAGAAGTCGCAAGTGTTTCGCAGTACTTTAAAAAATGTTTACTTAAACTCTGTCGTAGAAGTATAACTGTTGTCGCAGTAACTGAGTTCAGAGCCAATGGAGTCGCTAAGTGTGCCTTAAATATTGTTGTTTTACGATAAACCCTGAACCCTAACCACGAAGGAACAAGAATCCGTTACACACGGGCTCAAATATATCCAATTTGTGTGGCCGGGTACTCAGGTTTGCTGTCGAACTCGTTAGTGTCTTTCCTAAGCACTACACCCGCTAAGTTCTATTTCAGCACATACGTGGACAAGAAGTATCGCGAATTAATTTTCAAATGCCAACTTTAAACGCGATAAGTAGGCGTTATTATCGAAGTGGTATTTCGCTCTGTATTAATTAATAGAACATTCGCAAATAAACGCGCTAATTTAACAGCGGAACCGCTGAGTAAAAACAAAACAAAATAGAAATAAACACTAAAAAAAAAATATTCATGAATTCAGTAAGATTGATCTTCCACATCGATCCGTTCAAAGTGCACACCGCCGCTAACGCCTGTAGCATTCGACTGCTGAAAGGTCACAAAGAGCACGGAGAAGCAAACGACGCCATGCTAAGTGAAATCAAAAAGCCTCTCTGCTCCAATACGCAATATAATAGTCACACTAATTTGGGTGACGTGCCATATTTGCTATGGTAAACGTCACGCTAGTCATGTTTTATTGCGCTGTTGCGGAACAGCCCCACAGGCGCAGGTCAAACCCGTGCAAAAGCGTTTTAACCACAGAAGACCTACAGTTTAACGTCCTGTACCACTTGTCGACGCACGCAGCACTTTCTTGCGATGAGAACACCCGGAGACCTTTTGTCACTGCTCTGTAATTAACAAAAGTTCCTTCGCAGAGCAATTTTACCTCCCCTACTGTTATTTTGCACCTTATTTCGATACTAAATGTCAATAATAATATCGAAGTTGACACAACACTGTTCAACGAGTAATTTTCCAGCGCATCAGCAAACAATTTCTTTGCTTCTTTAGATATGCGGGGACAGCAGGACAGTTACACCACTATTTAATATACAGAAATCGCGACATACGCGGGGAAAATGCATTTTCACGGGTGGAAACGCTCCAGTGGAGATGTTATTTCTACCGAAGTCCCATCGCAAGACAAACATGCCGCCTTGCAGAATGTGACCGAACAAACCACAATAGAGCCCTCAAAAATCACACAAACCACTGATCGCTAAACTGCATGAGCTGGCACGCGCAGCTAAGGTTCATGGACAACGAGGTAAGAGCGTTACGTACGTGTGCAAGTTCACAGACGAAGAGTAAGAAACCCCTAATTTTTCCGAGCAGCCAGCCATTTCTTTCCTTATACAACAGCGACAACTATCTAAACATACGCGCGGTCATGACCATGGCTCACTTGACCCACTTCCCAATAACCCTTCACCCAAAAAGGTTTCTGCTCATGGCGATCTGAACTGAGCAAGTTTGGCTGCGTACAACAGCAGCGGCGAGTTATATATGTGCATCCGACAGAATTTAGAGGTATGATCAGCCTGTCGAAGCCGCGGCACCCCACTGCTAGCCCCTTCCTTCACTAATGCCATTTTTTTTTTCTTTTTGGTCTCCCCGAACTGCACATACCCAGGTTCACGACGCGTGCAGCGCCGATGCCGGCCGGTGGAGGGGCAACGCGGCCAGGACGCTCTGAAGAGTCCAAAGAAAGAAACGCCATGGCATGCAGGCAAATCTCGCGATGCGTTAAAGAATAAGAAGGGCACGCCAGAGCGTTTTGGTGCGGTGGTGCCACAATGCAGAGTCGTTGACCTCCACGTCGGCGTAGTCGCCGTGGTCGCTTCGCACGGCAAGCACGAAAACACGCTTCACAGACACAAGCGCGAGCAGCAAGCGAGGCGCCAATAAATAACTGTTGAAAAGAGCAACGACTTGTAGCGGTGCTCAGGTTCACAGCACTTCTGTCACGGACACGCGACCGTCAACGAGCACAGGTTTTCGCGTGAACTTGGCGAAATGCTGCAGGCTGCACTGAATCCCTTCGCGCAAAACACCACAGCACAAGAAAAAAAAATGTTCTGCAACAATTTGCTGCAACGCGCAATTTCCTGCAAAAGAAGGGCCTATAAGCAGACGACCTGTGAAACAAAGATTTACATACGCCGCCGATAAACAAGCGCGCGAATCGATAGATGTGCGCGAGAGAACACAAAGGTGATACGCACCAAGGTTTTTCAATGGGTTTGAATGGACGACCATGCCGGTACCAAAGCGTAGACCTCAGCACACAGAAGCACGAAGTACTATCACAGGCTTCACGAGAAATGTTCGTCTTGTGAACGACAGTTCGTAAAGGACAAAAACAAACGGAAAGTGACAACTACGGACGGACGATAACAGCACCGCGCACACAAACTACACCGTTACCCACAACAAGCCCCACCATCAAACACACACACACACACACTACGGACCGGACGCTAGGAGCACGCTAGATGCGTACGCCGCTAAATACACGCCTAGCGCCACCTATGCAACGAAACTTGATTGACCACTCCTGCCGTTCAGGCGAATAACACCAGGTGGCAACAGCGTTCGAGAAACAAGCAGATCGTCGGCATTTGTAATGCGACAGTACGTTAAGTAGCAACAACAGGCTGAGCTGCGAATTTGGAGCGCGCTTGGTGCACCTTCGTTTGCATAGCAGTATGGCGGTGAGCTTACACAACATACGCAACCTGCGAAGAATCGCTGTCAGGCTTCAGCACATAATTGACATGTAACACCATCGGCATGCCGACGGCCTGTAGGTAGCTGTATGATTTCAGTCAATCGCGTTGCATATTGTGAGCGAATTGTAAAACATGCTCGCATTAGTCATATTGTGATGTCACTATTGTTTGTTATCACTAAACTAAAACAAGAAAGAACTGGCGCCTTGTTCTTAATCTATTTTCTACACCACCTCGCTTTCATTTGCACCGAAAACATGCCGCCCGTTCTATTCGGTGTAAGAATTATTGTAAAATGACGCGATCATCTCCACTTACCCTCATGCTCAATTTTTTTTATTTACTTTTTCCTGCAGAAGGATTCAACTTGATATGTTGGCAGCATGAAAATGTGACTGTCACGCACACAATTTGACAAACACAATTGTCGCGCGTTGAAATCAAACCGTAGGAGAAAAAAGAATTGAACTTGCAATACCTGACATATTTGATATAATTACATGTAGTTCTGTTTACTGCGTGGGCAAACATCTGAATACAGAGAAATAACGTTACGAACGATTACATCACTGCCACTAGAAGACGTACATATTTACACTCTACCCACCACTGTGTTTCTCACGCAGTTTCAAGGTTGGTCGATTAATTCTACGAATGGCAGGATAGTACAGCATGCACGCGAAGCCAGTGCACATCAAATATTGAATTTTAATGGGTCAGCTGACACACTGCATCTTCAACGCGCAATTTCAATGTACAGCTGACATACTGCAGACACACGGAGCATGAAGTGGGAGGCGGAGTGAGAAGTGCCCGCAGTATCGTACTCAGTATTCTAACAAAGGTAAAACCTGCAGAGTGAGGGGAAGATTGAAGAGATGTGTGGAAGCAATCTGTAGATTCTCGTTAGCTGCTGTTGTCGTGAGCTAATGAGTTCACTATTAATGTAAATCATCGCCCGAAGGAGGTGACGCAGCGCACCAAAGCATGATAGTGGTACACGTTACCAATATATAATTTATCATATTGATTTCTCACGTCATGAGCTAACGTTCTCACCGCAAGCGTACAGCTGAGATACTTATACGCTTACTTGTGAAAGCGATCTTGGTCGATGCACTAACGGCATCGTTACTTTGAAGAGCATGAATACGTGAAGGCAATGCGTTGAAATTTACTCGTCTGCTATGCCCTTTTAGCAAAGGCAGCGGTCGGACTGCAACCAGTACTTTCAGACTTGGAGTGTGTTTCCCCACAAATATAACCAATACACTCGGAAGCTTGACCAAAACGTTCCGTGAGAATAATGGCTTTGTGATTAGTGCCAGTGTATTGTTGCACTCGTAGCCAGCACAACTGGGAATGAATCGAGTTAAGCCCACCTGGGAAGACTGACCTGAAGACCCTTCAGACACTATCGTTCATGCGCCGATTCTTCGACTCGACAGGGGTCCGTCCAAGCAGTATCGAAACCTTCGCAGTTCGCGAAGACGGTATTTACTGTATTAAGTGACCAGTATTGCAAACTGACGAAACTAAAAGCCGGCACTTTCACACGGCCCTTTCGTACTGCGCAGGAACCAGGGAAAACGAGGGTACGGTGCCGCCTAAACATCCCAGCATGCCACACTGTAATCGATGGGGCGACAAGCGAGAAAGGCGTGCGTTGGCCCGGCTTTCCCAACGCCTTTATCGACGTTTTCCCCACATCAAAAAATGGTTGCTCACCTCACGTGACGTCACGTGAGCTCGGGACAGGCGTCTCGATACGGCTTCCCGTTGGCTGGCTTGGATCAGGCGACGGGAACAGACCGTGGTTGCGCAAGTGAAGGAAAGGTCGTGCGGTTGAGCGTACCCTGCTGGCCTTTTTGCTATGGTGTCGCAGAAGGTCCGATGCAGCTCACACGTGGCGCATGTGCGCACCGCCGCTCGACTTGGAGTGCACGGAATTTGACTGAATTCCGTTACTAAAAAGGTTAAAATTTTTGTGAGGATCAACAATTGTAATGCGAAGCGCTCTTAGCTAACTTCGGGCGTTTTGAATCTATCTACCCACCCATCTATTTATCCTACGTCGTGATGCCGTCGTTGGTCGTTTCTTCAACTAGGTATATATATAACAATATGCGAGGGACGGCATGACACGCATGCATACATAAGATGAATGACATGTCATGACATCAATTACATGGTATATTTGTCATGACATATATGGTATGAATGACATGTCATGGTGGTCGTTTCTTTACCTCAATATACGGGGTGATCATTTTTAAGTTTTATAGAATTTTTTAATATTGCCTCTTGCAGATAACATAATTCTAGTCCTTGAGCTAGACTGCTCAGAAAGGAGGACATTACTCGCATGAAAAATCGAGACAAACATTGAGCTAATTAAAAAATCACCAATTAACTTAGTTACTTTACGGCACATATTGCAATTTACGCATTTAGCCAGTGAGTTTCTCAGGCGTATCCACTTGGAATGAATTCTCAAAATGACGCCAGTGTGGAGATATGCGCCATCAAACTCGCGGTAAAAATGGACTCTTTCGATCTTTCATGCATTGAAGCACAAAAGTACCTAAAACGCCATGTATTTCGTCCCACACTTTGGGAAATATATACTGAAACTGAAGTCCGCTTGGGGATTCATTTCAAGCGGATGCCTCTTGCAAGTTCACCGGCTACACTTCGTAAATTGCAATATGTGCCATAATGTAATTAAGACGCTAATTAGTCCATTTTTTAATTAGTTGACTACGTGTTCCGATTTCTCGCACTAGTAATGTCCGCCCCTTCATATAATCCAGATCAACAGTAAGAATTATGCATCTGCCGCTGGGGATTGTTAAAAAAAATGGCGGGCGACCCTAATCTTTGATTTAGGTGTCTCTTAGCGGCCCTTGCACCTCGGCGTTGGTGTTCTTTAGGATAACTTTAGGCGAGTGCAACGCACGAACCGAACTCGGAGGCAACTGTTTTCCATTAATTAGCCGGTTAAATACCATGCCACCGTCTTGTGTGTGACGTCATTAGTGACGTCATTACTATCGCTTTCTACTTCCGGGTTTCCAGGAATTTCGCCAAAGTCGGGCTCACGTGCACGGTAATCAGTAATTTCTAATTAATTCTAATTATTCCTGAAACTTGACTAACTCAGATTGTAACTAAACGTATGCACTGATATCCTATCTATAATAGAACCCACGAATTCAGTACTGTACTATTTCTTTTCCTTTTTTTTCTGATTTGTTTCGAATTTCGACCGCGGTCGCCTCAGTGATTTCTAATATTCTTAATTATTCCAGACACTTCAGTAACTCAACTTGTAACTGAACTAATGCTCTGATATCATATCTATAATGAAACCCATAAATTTTGTGTTGTACTATTGCCACGCGCTCCGAGTGTCGCGTAGAAGCAGCATCGTTGCTGCCCCGCTAGAATCCGCACTAAGATTGCGAATACGCATCTATTGTTGTGTTCAATTGTTCTATAATCCTAAAGATCACGTTCACAGAAGGACTCTTTTTTTTTTTTTTCGTTTTTTAATCGTCGTTCCATGTTGGCCTTCCAGATTACACTCAACAGTAAGATCGCGTATTCTTTTCTGCTTAAGCGTCTTTTTATTCTTGTTATGTTTTATTTCTCGCCGTTTACAGGCATAGCGCACTGGTAGTAAGTGATCGATGAGATGCGAACTTGCATGCCTAAGGAAAGCCAATCAAACCTCACGCCCCCGCAAACGTATTCCTATATCGCATTATCCTGCAGTTTACATGAACGATATACGTTAGAAAGATGATGCGATGCGTGGTTGTCGCATTCACGTATAGGATAGAATCCCAAAGCACTAAATTTTCTTTAATATGTCCGTAGAACCTTATGTTAGCAACGCCCTGGAAAATATTTTTGACACCGCGCATGCTATAGTGAAAAAACATGCCCACGCAGCACACTATACGTCCATTTATAGCAAAGCGAAACCTCCAGTTAGACTCGGTCGTGTGCACGACCTCTTGTCCTCGCTCCTGGCAAGTCCGCCCGCCTTGGACGTGCCCTTGCAGAAAAGGTAACGCTACGTTCGCCCAATCAGCGTCCGACACGTGCCGGCGTCGGTGCTGGATTAGTTCCACCAGCCTTTGCGTCAAGCGGGTTGATGCGAGTAGCAGGGGCACGTGGCAAGTTAGCCGAGCGGCTTACAGAGCGACAAGAACGTCATTTGCCAGCAGCGAAGTGCGCCTGTAGCCGCGCGCAACACCGCAAATGCAGTCTGATCCCGCTATACGCACTGCGGTGCAAGCGTTGCTGCCACCGCCGTTCGCTACAAACGAAGCACAGGGGCGGTCTGACGTCATTGGAAGACGTCAGCGGCAGAGCTCGCGAGGGAAGCCCACTTGTCGAGAGGTTCGAGAAGGGAGGATAGCGCCGGCGACCCATTTGGACGGGGTCCAGGGGCGCGACCCGCAGCTTCAGTAAACACAAGCAACAGCAGCGGCCGCGTCGCACATCGCTCGGCGGTTGTTCGCAACTGCTCCGGCCCTTTCACTCGCTCCGACGACCTTTCCCTCCGCCGTGAAGCTGTGCTGGCCAGGTTCGTTCGAAGCCTCGGCAGCGCACGCGCGCGAATGGAAAGGTTGGCCGGAGGACGCTGCCCAGTCTGCGGTGTTTTTTAAAGTTTGAAAATGCATCTGCAGAAAGTCATGTCGCCATGCGTGAACTAATTCTGGGGTTTTACGTGTCAGAACCACGATTTGATCGTGAATTGATTTTGACCACCAGGGAATCTCTAACGTATCCACAATTAATGAAAGGGACACGGGCGTTCTTGCATTTCGCCCCCATCGAAATGCGGCCGCGGCGGCCGGGATTTGATGCCTCGACTTCGTGCTTATCAGCGCATACAGCCGCTGAGCTACCACGGCGGGGGTGTCTCCATGTGTAATTTAGTTTACATATAATTAAGGCCCGTGGAAGTGACGCGGAAGTACCAGCGGCTAATCGAGAACACTGTGCACGAGCAGAAGGCGCAGCTGATGACCAATGTGGAAAACACGCCTGACTGCTTAATCATCCGCTCGACGGATTGAGGAGACGGCATTAGCCCACGCGCTGCTAACACTCTTAGCGCTGCTCCTTCATGGCGCCAGACCCCACGCATGACCACTACTAAAATGCATCTATAGACACCGAGTGTTAAGCAACAGCTACATGCGCTCCTTTCGAAATAAATTGACCAAGAAGCAAACTGTTGGGAGCTTGAAAGGCCATCAGAGGAACGGCGGGCTCCTATAGGCTGAAGGGACTTGAAAACGAAGTCCTTACTGAAGGGGAACAAAAACACGCAATTTCACATGTAGTTTCTTTTCTTTTCTTTCTTTCTTTCTTACTTTCTTTTATCCGTACAGCGCTTGCATGAGCTTAAAAACAAGTGAACTTGCGCTGTATGTGACACTTCCTTTTTGTAAAGATGCGTGAACTATGTGTAGTAGGTGCTATGATTAAAGATATACACTGCGATTAGACAATCCCACTGACAGTTCTCGTAGCAATAGCCGTGAAATAATAGAAGTGAACGTCGCTTGCACCTATACAGTGGATGTGCGTTAAATAGTCCTCCAGATAGCCTCGCTATATTAAAGCGAAGGCGTTAAGGGCCCCGTGTCGCAGAAAATCCGGCGTCCAGCGTCGGATGTCGCTTCGGCAGAAAGAACGGCAAAAATAATTTCGAACCAAACACAGAACCACGCATACCGAACCACTCTTCTACCATTAAAGTTACTCACACCTTGTCTTTCATTCTTTACAAATTTATTCCTCGGAATTTTGAGAACGGCAACCCACAAACGAATGTAATGGGGGGGGGGGGGGGGAATAGCGGCAGCGCATATCTTTTACGTTATCTCTTCTCAGAGATTGAAATATTAAAAGTGCGATAAAATAACAGGAGGTCGATCCCCGCAAGAGGCCGCGTTTCTACCAGAAAGCTTGCCTTCGTATAGCGTTCACCGCCAGCGTTTCCCGGTAAACGGTACGGTTACATAAGCTGCAGTTGCCGGGAAGCGTGAGAAGCAGTCAGGGGTCTGTGAATACTATCGCGTTCCACTGTTAAAGGCCAAGCTTAAGCGTCTTCCAATTTTCTTTATAGCAACCTTTAAACAGTACTCAGCCCACCGCCGTAAATAAAGTGCGCAAGAAAAACATCGCTACGTGCTTTGTACTCCAAGATCACCGGGATGGCGCGCGACATGCACTATATGCGCACGGGCGCACCAATGAACTACAAGCGAGGGACCGCATCACTAACAAGGCACTCCGCAACCTAGATACCCCCTCCCTCGAAGCCCTTACTGACCTCCTCAATACACATTCGCAGGCTGGCACTCTTCCTTCCTCCTGGACCCATGCATGTGTCTCATTCATCCCCAAACATGGCAGACCTGTTGCCCTCGAACACCTCCGCCCCATCTCTCTCACCTCCTGTCTCGGCAAGCTGTTCGAGCATGTCATCCTGGCCCGCCTCCAGACCTATCTGGATGATCATGACTTATATCCGGACTCAATGTTCGGTTTTCGTCCCCAGTTGTCCACCCAGGATGTCATGCTCCAACTTTCCGAGGATGTCCTATACCCTTCCCACCACAAACGCACTCGAGCTATCCTGGCGCTGGACCTTACCAAAGCATTCGACAATGTACACCACACCGCCATTCTGGACGCTCTCTCCTCCCTACATGTCGGACCCCGTGTCCATGCTTACGTCACCGCGTTCCTCGCCCACCGCACCACCGAAATCTCATACGGCCCACTTTCTTCTCCTTCCTTTTTCCTTGGCAACAAGGGTACCCCCCCCCCCCCCAAGGCTTTGTCTTGTCCCCTCTTCTGTTCAACATCACCCTATCCCAGCTCCCAGCTCCCCTATCCAGCCTATCACCCTATCCCAGCGCTACCCTAGCTCTGTCTCATTCATGCTTTCTACGCCGATGACATCACTCTCTAGGTGACCACCGGCAATCTTGGCGACATGGAGACCACTCTACAGGCAAGTGTGGACGCGGTGGCGACTCACGCCCGGGCTATCGAGTTCAGCTGCTCCCCAACCAAATCGGAGCTTTTGCTCCTTCGGCCTGGGCGAATTGCCCCTTCGGCCCTGTCGCCTTCTCCACTCACCATCTCCCTTGACGGCTCGCCACTTCCTCTCGTCTCGACCGTCCGCATCCTCGGACTCTTTCTTCAGTCCAATAGCAAGCACACCACCCTCATCACTCGACTCACAAACACTGTATATCAGACTGTCCGCCTAATACGCCGCACTGCAAACAGTCACCACGGCATGCGCGAAGACGACCTCCGCCGCCTGGTCCATGCCTTTTTTCTCAGCCGCTTCATTTATTCGCTTCCGTATCTCTACCTTTCTCGTACCGAGGAAGACAAAGTCAACAGCCTCATTCGCCAGGCGTATAAGTCGGCCCTGTCCCTTCCCACATCTACCTCGACGGCTCGGTTACTGTCGATGGGCGTCCGCAAGTCCCTTACGGAGCTGACGGAGGCCTATCGCACGGCTCCGCTCCTCAGTCTCCCCGCACCCGCCCGGGTCGCGCACTTCTCTCCACTCTTAACCGCTCCCATCTTATTCCTCTTCCCACATCACTGCCCATCCCTTCCCAAGTCTCCACCCTCCTAACCATTAATCCCCTCCCTAAAAATATGCATCCAGAACACCATCGCTCCCGTAGAGCAGCGCGAGCCTCCGCGCTCTGGCGTCAGTACGAACGGCAGGCTGCCGTGGCTTACGTGGATGCTGCCCCGTACCGTCGCTACCCAGCACATGCCCTTCACGTCACTGACAATTCTCTCCGACCCACTCTTACTGCCTCAGTCTACACTTCTACCTCTGTCGAGGCCGAGGAGGCAGCTATTGCCCGTGACATCACGCAAACCTCCGCGAAGTACACCTTCAGCGACTCCAATCCTGCGGTCTACAACTACGCGGTTGGACGGGTGGCACACCCGGCCATCGCAATTTTGCGTTCCGATACCGTCGCCTCTCGCCCCATCCAAATCATCTGGGCGCCCGCTCACGCGGCCCATCCTGGCAACGAGGCGGCCAATTCCATCGCTCGAGGTTCGACTGACCACTTTGATTATGAGGTACGCCGTAATAGAGGACTCCGGAAATTTTGACCACCTGGGGTTCATTAACGTGCACCTAAATCTAAGTACACGGGTGTTTTCGCATTTCGCCCCCATCGAAATGCGGCCGCTGTGGCCGGGATTCGATCCCGCTACCTCGTGCTCAGCAGCTCAACACCATAGCCACTGAGCAACCACGGCGGGTGATATTGAATATTGCAGTGAGGACGAAGGTTGTGTAACCGTTGCAGAGTATACGAATGTCGAAAAAAAAAAAAAAGAAGTACGAGCGGAATTGTACTTCATAAAAAGATACCACTGACGTCACTTAACTTTTGCCCTGTTACGGTTCACTGTGTGCGGCGATGACGGAAACGTATATGCCAAGCGCCTGAGACGCCGTGCCTAAAGGCCAAACTACACGTACGCTTGCCGGCGCGTGAGAGCTCTCGCCCGCGCGCCTTGCGAGCAATGGCGGTTCGAACTATAAGCGCGTCCACATGGCTCACATTTTCGCCTTGGCAGACATCGTTTCATATTTTTTGCGAGGCAGCCAGAGCACCGATATTTGCCGGGAGAAGGTATACCCAAATTTATAATAGCGTTTGTCGCCTTACGTACATTAGAGAGTTTTAGAATAGGGGCCCCAATAGTTTGGGGCCGCAAAGAGCTTTGCGGGTGTTAGCGTTGGGGCACGTAGGAGTGAAGAGTTTAGAATAGGGTTTTACGTTTGCGGATAGCGTCTTGCGCTGACAGCGCCACTACGGCGTCAAATAAAAGCTATTAGAAATAATTAAATAAAACATACCATTTTATGATAGGAATAATAATTTTGACTTTCGTGTATTCGCATTTAATTACAATTCAGAGGTTATTCTGTAAGCAGCGAACAATTAGTTGCGCTTAGTTTTGAACAAACCAACTTTACTAGCCTTCACCAGCCAAGCTTAGCCGTGTTAGGCCTAGGAGCCATAAAATCCACAACCAAATTCAACATCAGCGGCGTCTAATGAGTCAATCTTCATAACACACGCTAGTTGAGAGAAAGCGATAACCGCAGTCACTTCTCCTAGCTTGCGAACTTCACGCGTTACAAATACAAACACAAATACAAATACCTTTATTTCAACATCAGGGATGTTAGGGGTGCAACCAAAAAGCCTATGACTGGCTTGACAGAGGGACGCACCCCCGTACATAAAAACCGGCAGCAACAGAACACGGACAGAACAACAGTAATAAAAAAAGACTACAGTGCATAGGTAAACATCATATTCAATAAATATTAGTGAACATCCTCTTGCAATAACAAATAAATGAAGGCGGCAGAATTAACACGAAACGCTCAGGAACAGTAAAGAATGCAAAACGAAGAATAACAATAAGAGAAGAAAAAAAGAGGAAGGAGGCGCAAACTTGCAGTAAAAAAAAAATCGTATCGTTAGGTTTTCAGCGCTCATTGCGCCGATTAAGAAGAGTTGGAATTATATGTCGGAGCATTTGACGACCGTAATTAGTACGAAAGGATGGCACATGCCAGACGTCGTTGTTACGTGTTGGGTAGTAATTAGTTTTGGGCCTTAAGTTAGCTGTGTCATCAAAGAATGCGTCATGATTTTTCCGTTTTATTTCATATCGCTTACTTAGCAATATATTATTATACCTAATATTATATTAAAGTTACCGCGAATCGAACCCAGTTTACTGCTAGGTTAGAGCCGTCGCTTCGATGGGTGCCGCCATGTTTGCCGACGCAAAACTTTTGGGGCCGCTATTTGGGCTCCCGCTAAATCGGTGAACTAGCGTTCCCAACGCAAAACCCAAACGAAGTTTGCGTCTTGCGCATGCGCAGTGGCTTCGACGCTATTTCTTTGGGGCCCCAAAACGTTTGGGGCCCCTATTCTAAAACTCTCTATTAAATGCAAGTTCCTTTGCGGTACGTTTTGGTGTGCGTCCTTCAAGAGTTTTAGTTTAACGTACGGGAATGCAAACGCAAGAAAGCTTTATTGTGCGTGATGTTAAAAACTAATTTCGCTCAAAGAGCAAATTCAGCACCCGTGGAACCTTTCACTTCCAGATCTAGCGACCAAGCATGATGTAACGCGATGACAAGCTCCGCAAGCGCCGGCACAGAAACCTTGACATCGTAATTTGCGCAGGGTTAATTCGCAGCTTGTTGCTCTGATCTCCCCGAGGGTTTTGGGACATAGTCTAATAAGTTAAAATCGCGAATGAAGACGAGAGGACAAGAAACACAGACAAGCGCTTACTTCCAACCGAGTTTAATGCGAAAAACCGGCTTGTCTGTGTTTCTCGTCGTCCCGTCTTCGTTCGCGCTTTAAGCTTATTAAGCCATGGAACACGAACTATAGCCCAAACTGCCACCCTTGCGGTCATAATCACGTTGTGTGATCACAGTCCCAATAATTGTTTTCTCTTGTTTTCTCAGGTATCATATTATAGACATGAGCAGAAGCACCATATTGCTGCATCTTTGGTAAGCATTTCTGGGTCCACAGAATAGGTGAAGTCGCCCTTGAGAAACATGTTCCTAAAGCGTCCTTCGTATACAAGTGGTGTCCGCTGCTGCTCTTGTCGGCGCTGAGAACAATGCCGCTTTAGGCCCCCGTAATTTACAGTTCAGAGCGAAGAAATAAGTTCGCTTGTTGATCTTCTCTGAAGCAGAAATACTGCCACTATTTGGTGCGGAATCCGCTTATTCGCCGTCGGAGATGAGCTTCCGCTAATGCCGCCTAGCTTTTCGTCGTAGACGCTTCAACATATGTTAGTAAATTGTAAACGCGCAATAAAGGAGACCTGTATCTCCTCATTGCACAAACTAATTGTAAACGCGCAATAAAGGAGACCTGTATCTCCTCATTGCACACACTAACGGCTACAGATGACAGTTTTTCACTCTGCGTGCTTTATTTGTTGCGTGCCGCCTGCCACAAGTACCAGACGACATGCGCCACTGAGAACCGCTCTACTGAGCGCAGCACCACTTTTGAGTCATGATGCGGAGAAGTGACGAACTATGCTCCAGACGGGTCGGTCATGTATGTCTTTCTCTATGGGTCAGTCGGCATTTCGTTCGGGGCGGGCGGGGGGGAGGGGGCTCACGCTGCAGCTCGGCCTCCTCCTTATAGAATTTGTCGAGGGATCAAATACATGAATAATAATTGCACTGCCATTGCCAAAGATGCTGCAAACGAATTCTTGAACTCTACGCACTGTCATTAAGACAAGTAAAATATGTATTGCTTTAATAAAAGAATATATTTTTATGTGACAAAAATTGTGCCAGAAATAACTGATATCAATGCTTCCATGTTTTTGTCTATTTAATATGTACAGAAAATATCACACGAACTTTTTAAGTATATCAGTTCGAAACCAGCAAAGCAGTGCATGCCATTGATTTAAAAAACGTAAAGGCCATGAAATGAACAAGTTGAGAACAAATATTTTAATGAAACTTTGTCTTTCAAGAACCTCCTTTACATTTTGTACATATGCAACGGCCAGGGAAAAATCTCAGTGACGCTGTTCTTCGTTCTAATGTATTGCGCAGGAGCAGCTGTCACCGGTCGTGTAGGGTGAGTAACTGCACCCAAATTACAGTCGCAACAGAGAGCAAATATAAAAAGCAGGAGTTCCGCAATATATACATTAGAAATGCGAATATACAGCTTGATAAAGGGCAAAAAAGTGCCACTGGAAACAAAGTTCGCTGCATGTATACACTAAACCTCGCAACAAGATATTTAAATATACGTATAAGTCCCCAATAAATCTACGTATCTAAGCAAAAGTCACTGTATATAATGTGTCAAATAAGGAAATAAACATGTTGCGAAATCACAGACTCGCAGATCACAGAATCGCGCGCGACGGAAGACGGCGCGCTTCCTCCGCGCTTTTCTCCCTTGCGCACGCAAGACTGAGCCACCATCGTCGGCTCACCCATCATGCCCCCCCCCTCTTTCATTCGCACGTACAGCATGCAGCGCGCGCTGACGATGTTATCGCCCTTGGACTTTATGCAGAACATGACGGCGACGGCAACCGCAGGAATGCGCCTGGAATGTGCATATAATTGTTATCGCAATAATATAAGAGAATCCGCCAACTGAAGAGTCCCGTGGCCCATTATTTTCCGCAAAAGAAGAAATAACAAAATGGACCTTTCACCATGCAAGAATTCGCTGCGCCGCAACAGTATCTTTTCTTCTCTTGTGGGGCGGGGACACCGAAATAAAAAGGAAGGCAAAAGAAAGCATGTTGGCCACCATCGAATGCCTACTCAGGGCACCTTATGTGGCTACTGAAGGAATTTCGAAGAAAACGTGAGACGCTTGGTCCAAAGAGAACCATACGCATACTGCGCGCGATATCCTACACCGGCGAGACAAAAGACTTTCCGGAGAGGTTGTGATAACATCGAAGTGAAGGTGATGCCCTCAAGAGAACGTGTTGCAATCCGTCGAGTTCCCACAGCGATGGCGGAGAGCGACCATTGTTTCTTTTTCTCGTCTGCTAGCCGGAAAGCGTCCAAATCTCTTCCAGGCCAAAATCCACTCGTCCAGAGAAAAACGAACACGCACCAAGTGTGCCGCGCGGTGGCCGGTGCAACACGAGAAAAAACGCATTCGCTCTGGCTGGCTCTGGCAGCCCGCGGGTAGCGAGAACAAGAAAATTGAAGAGGCTCAATGTGTCCCCACGAATAAAAGTCAAAGTAGAAAAAATAAATTAGAACGTAGTTAATCCATTGAAAAATTGGAAACGGAGGCTTTCAGGTGGGCCTGAGCGCTGCATGGACAAAGGTGAAATGGCGGTGAGGGCCTGCTCGCGGGTGCTCACCGCCACTGCTAGGTGGTGCGACAAGTACCTTTGCTGGCTTTAATGTCATAACATGGATGCTTTGGCGCAGATGAAAAAAAAGAACACGTTGATATTCTTTTCTGTGACATGACAGCACAAATGAACCACCACAACGCTTCGTCTCATCGGACCTCACTGCATGCTTTGTCAACTTGTCTGATAGTGTGTTCATTTGGCTTGCCTCGTTGTATGGTCCAATGAACGACAATGTTAGACGATGAGCAAAACGTGAACAAGGTGAATGCAGGAGCCAACGTTTCGACAAGTGGACTTGTCTTCTTCAAGGCAACGTATGCTTTCCTCGCCACAGTATATATAGGTGGGGTTCTTCTAAAGGGGAGAGGGTGTGAGGCGGGAGGATGAGGAAATGAGGGAAAATGTGTTAGCGTGTCGAATTGAGAGTAAAGGAACGCTGTGTACAAGGTCAAAGCCAGGGCACAACCCCCCCCCCCCCTCCCCCGGTCTGTCAACGCACGCGCGTTATCCGGCGTGTCAAGGGCGTCTGACACACCGGCTGACAAAAAAAAAAAGAAACAGAAAGGAAAGGAAAGGAAAAAAGAAAGGGGGGGGGGGATACGCCAAGAAATCAAAGAAAGTGTTGTTGCCTATAGCTTGAAGTTTAGCATAGCGAATAGATTATAAAGCTCCCTTTGAAACGTTTATGCCTATTGGTTGCAATGTCTTGAACTTATGGATAAGGTATGATTCTCTGTACTTTCTTTCTCGTTCAGAACGGAAATTTTACTGTAAGATGTAGAGTTTAAGTTCATCAAAGTTATGAGCTGGTTGGTTGAAATGCTCGGCGACGCCTTTAGGAAGCTTTTTAGCTGTGTCCGCGCGATGTCCGTTTAATCTGACGTTCATTGATTGTCCTGTTTCACCGATATATTGTTTCTTACAGAAGGAACATTCAAGCATATAAATCACATCCGAACTTGTACAAGTGAAGCAAGATTTGACTTCATGTGTATAACTATTTGCGGTGCTTTTAATTTTAATGTCACCTGGAAAGTGCCTGCAGGTTTTGCACCTAGGGCGACAACATGCTTTTATTACGGGGGAATGCTGTTGGCTGACTTTTGCGTGCACTAACATGTCATTAAAGTTCCTGTGCGCTCATAACTAACGTCTCAGGTGAGTTTAGAGAAAGCGAAAGCTCATTTCAATAGTTCCTGGCGATCAATGCGGGTGACAACGTAGCCATCACGAGAATTCAGGATGAAATGGGAGCCATGGGTGCCGCCATGTTGGACAAAGCTATTTCTTGGCGTGCGTAAACATTAGATATCTGCGCTCGCACCGCGCTTCGACACGTACGATCTCTCCCGCATCATCTGTGCATGCGCGAGGCGCGTGGGTGCGTCCTATCGCGCGCCGGCACGCGTACGTGTAGTTTGGCCCTAATCGTCATGCAACACGAAAACACTTGTCCGTCGGGTGTGTGCGACAGGATTATGTGCCAGTGCAAATCCTACTCTCATTTTTCCTACGTTCACCCTTCTACGCCAGGGAGTGCTTTCTGTCCGAATACCTGTGTGTCGGTTGACCAGTGATCGACAGTTTACTGACGTTATAGCTATGTCACCTACCTCTACACCAGTGAGGGGGTTTTCTCCGTATTCCTCTGTGCCAGGGAGTGTGGTCTTTCTCCGTATTATTCTCTGTGAACTGACCAGGGTGCTGACAAGGCCATCTACCAGGAAGCAAGAGAGAATGCGGTAGGCCGGATGGTGTAGGGCTTAAGAAGGCCAGCGAGATGCACGCTACCCTTGCGTGCAGGAGCACGTACGCCGAACGTTTCAGTACTTTGTGTTGGAGCACATCGCTCACCCGCAATCATGTGTTAAAGGTATGTTATTTGTTTCTTGCATCATTTCGTATTCCCTGCCGGACTCTCTCCGATGGTCAATCTGCATCGAGCTCCAAGCAGACGCTGTTAAAGGTCGCCGTGGCCGCTGCAGTCGAGGAACGGCACAACGAGGGACGTCGTACAGTGGAGAGCTCCGGATTAATTTTGACCACCTGGTTTTCTTTCTTTTTTCTTTTTTTACCAGCGTCCAATGCATGGTAAACGAGCATTTTTTTTTCTTGCGCAACGCCATCGGCATGCAGAAGATGTGGGTTCGGTTCCCTCCGGCGGCAAGTTGCTATTTCACCCCCTTTCAATTTTTTATTGTTATTTCTACACTTCAATTAAAGGAAGTGTTAATTTTTCTTATGCTTTCTTTGGCTTCATGCGGTTGCGGCTCTGAAAAATCTAACCTCTCTGTTCCCCTTCTCCGAGTTAATATATTCACAGCGATGCAGCACACGCCGTAGGTGCTGACCCAGGCTCACTCTACAGAAAAAAAAAAAAAAAAAAAACATACGGTCACACATTCTCGTGCAAAGCGGGATAAAGAGCAACAGCTGATCCAGTGGAGGGCAACTAAGTAATTGCTTACACTGCTCTTTTCAGAGATGGAGCTTTTTTTTTATGGTAAGGTCTTTCTGACAGCTCGGCTTCAAAATATGGCAACAGTACAGCTGTCTTCTGTTCAGTGAACGATTGAATGGCGCGAAACATATATTTTCTTCCTCCACTCATAAGCAAGTATACGTGTATATGTATACACGCATCTTTCATGGGGAGCGTATAGCTATACAGTAACGCTGGCAAACTACTCTGCCAAGTAAATAATTGGCTGTCGTCGTGACCTAATAAAAGCAGAGGATGCATAATTGCGAGCTTTACGTAAGGTGAAATTGATTACCCTATAATTGATTACATTATAAAGCAAGCTATCTCCACGTACACAGAGCTCAACGATCGAAACGCGATAACCTGAGCGCGTGACTGGCGGCGCCTCTTTACGTCACCTGCGAGCGACGACCAAGCCATTAGTTGTGGCATGTATACGATGTAGGCAAGAGGCCGTTGTGATTGCCATTAACTCCCCCAGCGATCACCCGGCGCTCTCCTGCGGCGCAAGAAGTGCCGGATGCCTTGCGGTCCGAGTATGTGCGTTTCAGTCGCTGACCGCTGTGCCTTTCTTTCTTTTTAAATGGTCACGCGCAAATTTAAAACTATTACACATTCGAATGCAACGACGGTATTTACGTTTTCGCGTTCCAGTGAACGCGTGCAGCATATAACGATAGCCGCAGATAGCCGCCGCATTCGGCTCGTCGGTTTATGGTAGCCAAACTATAGTCACATAAAGCATTTCCATGGCAAGAGCGCAGGAAAAGGGGCTGACCCTGAGTTGGCACGCGGGCGCAGCCCTTGTGCGCGAGCTCAGCTGAACTACACAGAGAAAAAAATTCAGAGCCATTTCACTCTGTGAAGGTGGATCACCAGCGGAGCTGTATATAAGTGTAAAGAAAATAAAACAAAACGACAAAACAATATAACACAAATTTGCACGTTATGTTTATTTGTATTTACGTTTATCTCTTGACCACAGTAATTACGGCTTTATGGTCGCTATCATAGACGGCCATGGGCTCTGTGACGACACCGGAAGTGTTCTTAGCGAGCGTTAGGTCTATGCACGACCAATGGCGCATCGTGGAGACATTGGTCTTGGTGTAACATTGAAGGCCGAACCTTTCCAAGAGAAACGCCAAGAACCACTTTCCGTCGGGACGAGACACGTCGACGTTTAAGTCGCCCACAATGGCGATGGGATTGGGGTACACCGGGAGGATCCACCCAAATGTGTCGACCATATAAGTCTTCCAGGTGTCGCTTTGACGTTCCGGGATGAAGATGCACGTATACGGTGGCGACGATTCCGTCCCCATTTTGTACGGCGCACTCGTCGGCACATTCCACGGCCCGTCGTCGATATAGGGCGCAACGGCCGCGCTGTCGTTCTTTTGCTTAGATCGCAATGCATCAAACCATCATCCATGAACAGTTTTCACACATCTGGCCTCAAGTGCAGCTGGGACACTTACGCTGACACGATTTTGCCTTATTATTAAGCTATTTTAGCTCTATATAGACGCTGCCATCGTTTTTGCCTACGCACATCAGTAAACGCTGGAAACTAGCCCAAGACAGCTCCGCTGTAAAAAAAAAAAACAAAAAATCGGATGGATTTGTGCGGAGATCGTAAAGAAGCATTATGTGGTCCTTCTGGAAGTGTCTACAGGTGAAGGAAAACATCCGAAATCAGGCTTGAGTACTATTCAATCAACGCCGAAATGTATTGCTACCAGAAGGGAAGCAAACAGTCCCTCTATGGGATAAATTATTCGCAGTACTTCGCAAGTCCCATCTAGCGTTTACTCGCGTATAGCTTCCGTAACGGGAAAGGTAGAGGTGCGGCGGTGTTGGTGAGACATATTGTCAGACATAGCGCAAACAATACACGGACCAAGTGTCATATGACCTTCGTCTGTGTGTGTTTTGCTTGCGCTATTTCTTGCAATCCGACATAATAGGGACTTGTAACCGATACGCATTTTTCTCCCGCATGAGTGATGATTCTATAGCGCAAATGTCGTAGATCCGTCGCCGTTACCATGTATGGCGGCGGAGCGAACACACAACTGCGTTGCTGATGCAACCACCCTCACCTATAGCCAGCGAGGTCCGTCGCGTGACAGGAGACACGACTGCCACGACCAACGTATTTCTACACGCCGACAGATCTTTTTCGCATGGCGCAACATTACCCAATGAAGACTGAGCGAACAGTCATCGACCTAGGGGGAGGGGAGGTCATACATTCACGAGAGTTGACTGGAGGAAACGGCAGACGTCCGTCAGCTGCGCTTCATTGCGTGTCGTTTAGTTCAGTGGGCCGGCTTCATGTGCAAAAAATATCCCACTCAATAGGACGTGCTACAAACGCAACTCGCTCTTTCGCTGGCTCTCTCAGGCCACAGTATATCTGTGCCGCGAAGCCCGCTGTTCCATCGCCTGAAGCACTGAAAAACGCCACAAATATTCCAGCTATTCGCCCTGGACGAAGCATCCGTTGCTTGGTCAGCAAATGCGCTCACTGTGCGGAAGCAAACGCCGTTTCGTAATTATGGCTTAGTTCTGCTCTTTCTTAGGAGTATGCACATAACGGCGGACACGTTTCAAGTTTTGCCTCAATACGTAGCAGACACTATAATATATGGCCTTTATGCCATAACGGCACTCAATCGGTACAGTAAAATCAAATCGATAGCCGTATTAGAGCCACAGAGCGCTCACGAAAATGACGGATATAATGCGCACGCGTGCGACATGGCGGGGCGGCCTAACACTTTTTCTTGGTAAAATACACGAATTGTCATTTCGCGGTTACCATCACTTGAAGAGATGTCGCCCTGCAGCGCTCCCCATGCTTACAGACTGAGCAGCCCGCGTTGAAAAATAGTCCAGCATTTTCCGAGTGACAGAAATTCGCAGAGCGAACGCTTTGCTAGATGCCTAAGTTTGAGAATACAGCCTCGTGCATCAGCTCACAGGATGACACGTATAACGAATGCGAGACAAATAGCTCGTGCACAGATGATAAACGCCAGACGGACTGCGTACTGGACCGATAAACCAAACCGCAGGCGAGTTTTGGCAGCAGTGTTGCCACAGCTACAGATTTGTACAGCAAAGCTGCCTATATGTCTAGGATCTAGGAAAAAATGTGTCTGCACCCCCCACCCTCATCCCCCCAGATCTTGACAAAAACAAATCTTCATGTAGGCCGATCCTGGTGATAGTGCAGAAAGGGTCCAAGTTCAATGGCATATGCCCCTGTGGGCTCGGTGACGTGTAACGCACCCTTGAACTACCCTTGTCACAGGTGGGACCCAAAGACATGCCAGGCGCAAGGGAAAGAACAGTTGTTTTGGAAAAAAAGATGTTTTCTGCAGCTTTTTTAGAAAGACGCCAACCGCGCAAACGCGCTAGTGCGACTGCTCGCGCGTTCGTCGTCGCCGTCATCTTCCACAGCTGGCCCCGTTGCCGCTCAACATTCCAGCGTAGAACGTCTGTCGTGGTACGCGAGTGTTAAAAAAATTAAACTATGGGCTTTTATGTGCCAAAACCAAGATCTGATTATGAGGCACGCCGTAGTAGGGGACTGCGGAAATTTGGACTACCTGGGGTTCTTTAACATGCACCTAAATCTAAGTACACGGGTGTTTTCGTATTTCGCCCCCATCCAAATGCGGCAGCCGTGGTCGGGATTCGATCCGCGACCGTGATAGGCGAATGTGTGTGCGTACCTATATCGCCACGATGACCAGAGATTAGGACAATAAATATGTTCGTACCTTTGTTCAATATTCCGGGTCACCTATGTGTCGTGCGCTAAACAGCTTCGCTGTTCATCCACCTTCATAAAGTGGAATGGCGCTGAATTTTTTGACATTTTTAGCAATTCAATAATAAAGCTACGGAATCTAGATTTTAAGCATCTTCCATAAAAGCAATAGCGAAATCTACTTTATTTTACTTTTATTTCCTGCTTGTCCTACTATTTTCTACGGAATTACTTTTCCAATAGATAACGGCTATAAAACACGATCAGCTTTTACTGCGTTCGAGCAACGAGCAATGTGTGCATGTTCTTACGGCGGGGGGGGGGGGGGGGGGGTTGAAGCATTGTTCAAAACACAATGAACACTTGAGACTTCAGGTACCAGATGTCTGAGGCCCTGCCATAACTGGCTTGAAATTCGGAACAAGATTGGAGATTCGCTGCGCGTCATACGTGTGGTTTTTCAGACCCCGCACCACGCCAATAATTTTGGATATCATTGAATCGTGTTACTGCTTCATGGGTGGCACTTTGCAGAACTAACAATAAGCGCTGGATCCGTGCTGGCAGAGACGTCGTTTAAAATGCCTCTTTTGCCAGCTTGAAGAACCTACTGATTTTCCGAGGAGAAAAAAAAATTATTTGATAAATTGTGACAACACTGCTTGCCAGTCACGGTTTACGACTACCTCGATACTAAACGCCGTCAACGCGTATACTGTCGTTTGTTAATTGCTTAGAAGACTGCAGAAGTGCTATCACTCGACCACTAGGTGCGAGCGAGTGCAAACATTACGCGCGCTACTTGCGCAAGATTTACAAAAATAATAACCACAACAACACTGGGATTGTTTCCAGGACGATGTATACGGCGCAATCAGCTAACTGCCGGGTTGGCGTCACTCCAGACTTGCGTCAGTACAGCGACGTAGAAGCGCCTCAACGTATACACTTTGTATACACTGACACTGCCAACCCAAGAAAGTCGCGCTCTGGCAGCCATCGTTTGCATCTCTCTGACACAATGTCATCATGGCTCTCGGCCAAGACTAGTGCGCCGTGCATAAACATACCGCGCGGAAAGAAAACAAGGAGTCAATAGGAAAGGCTCGCTCATGCACATTACCAACGACTCTGTGAATAATAGATACACAGGGTGTTTCTTTTTTTTTTTTTAAGCTGCACCACCTTTTTTGAAAAATTGCCTGGGGCAGATAGCATGATTCTAACGCTTTATCTATATTACTCGATGGGTCGGCCATTCTACGAGAAATCGGAATGCTTAATCGAATATTTACCATGATTACGCTAATTAACTTTCTAATTAATTATTTTATGACACATATTTTAGTCAACTAACTGCAGCTCGTGAATTCGCAAAGCGCATCCACTTGGGACGAATTCTCAGGACTGCACCAGTTTCGAGGTATTAATTTTCAAAGCCTCTAACGAAATGCATTGCTGTTACAGTCGAAGATTAATATCTCGAAACTGGTGCACCCCTGAGAATTCGTTCTACGTGGATACGCCTTGCGAACTCACCGGCTATAATTCGTAGACTGAACTATGTGCCTTAAGGTAATTAATTAAGAAGTTAATTAGAATAATTATGCTAAGTGTTTCATTAGGCATTCTGATTTCACATACAAGTAATGGCCGCCTCCCCGAGTAATATAGATGAAGGGTTAGAATTATGCTATCCGTCACAGGCAATTAAAAAAAAAATTTGGTGCCGCTAAAAAGACACCTTATAGATATGGCGTATTGCAGCCGTGCACGAGGTCGGGGGCTCGAAACCGGCTTCGTGTTCCAAGATTTTGGCGCCCCGCTAACCTCCTCCAGCTAGGTGTCGCGATTTGGCGACATACCGAATCTGCAACTCGTAGCTCAATCCTAACTAGACAGGCTTAAGCGGGGAAAAAATCCTTATTTCGAAGCTGTGTGCAATCCATACTCCTAAAATATACAGGGTGTTTCAGCGAACACTTTCTAAAATTAAAAAAAAAATACTGCCTGTGGCAGCTAGCACAATTCTAGTCCATAAGGTGGCCCATTCGAAGAGGCGGACGTTACTTGCACAAAAAATTGAAATACATACTATATTATACTATACTAGTCTATACTATACTAGCACATATATATATGTATACGCATAACTTGTTCCTTGTAATGCATTTTTGCACAAAGAATCTTTATTTTTCTTATGCGATTACAAGAAAGCTAGTACGTATCAAAACTAATATTGCGTACTTGAACACTTCAAATAAATCAAAAACCTCCCAACTTGGCATTTCCTTTTGTGAATATTCTCATTTCCGATATAATTAAAAATTCTGGGGTTTTACGTGCCAAAAGCACTATCTGATTATGAGGCGCGCCCGTGATGGGGGGACTCCGGATTAATTTCGACCACCTGGTGTTCTTAAACGTGCACCCAATGCACTGTACACGGGCGTTTTTGCATCTCTTCCTGGTCGAAATGAGGCCGCCGCGGCCGCAATTTGATCCCCCGATCTCGTGCACATATAGCAGTGCAACGCCGTAGCCGCTAAGCAACCACGGCCGGTCATTTCCAATGTAACTTAAACCCACTCGGTCACCACCAGACGTTGATACATCTCTATAGTATGTCGAACTTTAACGGGACACCCTGCAGCGAGACGCTGCTCGCAGAAGAGCATTCATTATACGCGCGCGTGCGCCCATCGCCTCAACTTGCACAGGCGCACACCGCGAGATGACCGTCGTCCTGACGTATGTGCTATTTGTCCGCGTTTGTTCGGCGGGTGGGGTCAATTTATGCCCGACTTCTGGCTCGACTCGATAGTGTCGGGGTGTACGTAAGAGAAGCCACAAGCGAGTGGCCGCCGTCGATGCCGTATACGGATATACGCTGAGCCTGACAGGAGCTTGCACATGCTCGTAAGAAGAAACTGATTTCATGAATGGCTGGCCTTGACACTGCGATACGCAAACATGCGGAAAAAAGGAAAACTGTGATCAAAACAAACTAACAAGGAGACACGGCAGATAAAAATTACCTAAGGGCGACTTCGCCATAGCTGCATGCAGTTAACAGGCAAGGATGGTGAAAAAACAGCCAAAAGAATTCGCGCTGAGGTAAATGAAGCAATGTGAGACAAAAGAAAATCGTCAATTTCATGTCATTTTACGTGCTCCTCGTGAAATAGAGCATGCATCAATGGATCTCAATACGGATTCGATTCCCCCCCCCCCCCCCCCCCCATCTGCATAGACTAGAAATGACGAGTTTCTACCTTCGGACTTGCGCAAGTGTATAGCAACAAGACGAAACGCTGACATTCAGAATGCCATATGTACCCTGAATAATGCAACCTGTATGCTACAGTTGAACACTTTTGCTATACGAGCCACCTGATCAAGCCCCAGCGCAGTCGGCTTCTACAGGAGCTTCTACAGCAGTGGCTGGTGCCAGTCCAAAGCTGCTGGATTCGTAACCGTGCTTGCCGAGGGCCACTTCGCTGAGACCGTCCCTCTGTGCCATGTGCCAAATTACGCCGGCCGCATATAATTGCGAAATCTCATCCTATAGCGGGCCTTGCGAAATCAGGAATCCTGATCGAACTACTCTGCGCGTCGAATTACGAGCCATTTTCAACGCGGCTCACTTAATCTGGCTGCTCGCCAGCCCTCAACAGGTGCAGAAACGTAGAAAACGGGGCATTGCAGTCGGAATGCACGTCTACTGGGCTGACACGCGGCGGTCGGCAAACTCAGCGACGTGAACGTAGAATATACGAAGTCTCGCGGGGGAGTCTCGCGCGATTGCCCACTATACTCGACGAAAAACAAACAGAGGGGGTCGTAAATGAAGTGTTGCCCTGTGAATGGGGCGGAAAGCACTGGCATAACGGAACGAAACAGTAGCATTACTCTTTTGTCTGGACTGTAAAGAACAGTTGCCCTTGACATATTTTCCGAAACGGAAAAACAAGATAGCTCCAATTTTCTCACGCTCGTCTTTTCTTTCGCGATCTCTTTCTCAACGCACCCTCTTTCAAGAAGCAGTGGCGCGAAGTGACGCATATCCCGGCAGAATACGCGTTGCTCCGCGCGTGTCGTGCAAGCGCGTTCGCGCGCAGCGCTGGCGCGTCGCTGAACGCAAAAGCGTTACCTCTTCGAGTCACCATGACGGCGGCACGGCCGCGTAGCTGGACGGCGCGCGCGACCGGGCCAGACGGCGGCGACCGCTGCGCTGCCGCGTAGCCCACAACTTCGGGGGCGCAGCTGCAGAACGTGCGACTTCAGGGCGAGCCGTCGGGCCGCCCGCCGGCGCAGCGCGCCGCCATGCGCTCGCAGCAGCCTTCGGCGCAAGCGGTGTACAGCGTCGCCGTTCGCAGCCCCGCCGCTTCCTGCAGCCGCCGTCCGAGACGCGGGAGGCGTATGCGCCGAGGGACGACACGAAAGGGGTGCAGGAGCCGCGCACGCGTGCCAAGTTCCGTCTGCTCGCGCACATCGTCGCCGCCGTCGGAAATAGCCGCGCGGCACCGGACGGTCAGAGGGGAAAATCAAGGCGCTCGGGAGGGCCGCACAGAAACACGCGCCTTTGTGGCTCCTCTGGCTCCGAACTGCGCATGTCGCGAGCAGCGCGGTTGGCAGTGTTCGCGCACGAGCCGCTCTCAGTGACATTCCGTCTTGTCGCTCTGAAAGGCTGATTCGCGATCATATAGCGTAGCCGACGACGGAGAGCGAAAATAATTAGCTTGACGCAGAATAATGCTTACGTTCCGATTACAGCAGTTCTATGATTGAAGTCCCTTGGCGGCGCAATTCGTTCCAAACAATGCAACACGGACGCAGGTGCGCCGAAGTACGAGCCCCCACGGAAATAATATAGAGGCGCAGGATATATTGCAGTATGAAGAGGCAATGGGCGCCGACGCCAAGATCCTCATCTACGTGGTTTGTGGGTGATACACGGATGCGACCACATTATTTTGCACGCAAAGCAGCTTCGAAAGTTCGCCTCTGCTATACAGATCAAAAAGAGACTTTGGTGGCGCTACCGAAGTTGTGTGTAGCTCGAAGGCTTGTCTCCTGACGCCCACCAAGTTAATTTAGCTTTAAGGTAAGCCCGTACTAACAACACCTGCGCATAATGAAAATCAACAAATGAATGCTTCCTGCAGACACGAGTAATGAGCCTAAAATGTGTAAGACTGAAGAAAAGCGTGACGTGCTGTGCCGTCATACATACATACATACATACATACATACATACATACATACATACATACATACATACATACATACATACATACATACATACATACATACAAACAAACAAACAAAGTTCGGGTCTCTTAAGCATGCAGCGACGAATGGAAGAGGGTAAATTCTACGCTATACCTATACCAGGCGTCTTTTTTAGCCACACGAAATTTTCAAAAATTGCCTGAGCTAAATTACTCGATGAGGCGACCATTACTTCGACGCGGAATCAAAATGCTTAATTGAATAACTAACGTAATCACAATAATTAACTTTTTAAGTAATTACTTTAGGACATACATTTGAATTTACGAATTGTAGCCGCGCGTCAACGTATACATTGACGTGCGGCAGAGCGTGAGTGCTTCAGCGCAACGTCAAACGTGTCGATGCCGAATACATGATTGCGCACATGCGTGTCAGTTTCGTTGATTTTTTATCCTTTGCGTAACAGTATAGCCCACTAAAGAAAACGAGGTGCCGAAGAAAAAGAACGTGACTGTTTCAGGACGCTGTCGGCAGAGGCAAAGCTGCAGCGACGCTACAGCTTCGACTGCAGGGCAGAGGAGGTCACCGGCGAGAGGAGTACGAGAAATATGCCAGCAAAATTACCCTGTCAAGGCACGACGCTGTGACCCATCACGCGGACACATGGCCGATACGCGGATGTCGCGAAGCATATAATGGCTAGGTCGAGACAGCGGCACGGACACACGCGCTCGTTTGGCGCACGCTGGCGGCCGAGTAAAGCTTGGAAGCGTGGAAGGTCATTCGTGCCAAATGCAGACGGCGGTGCAACTCCGCCTTAAGTGCGCACGCAGCTCCTCGTGAGTAAAGGGTATACCCTGCCGGTGTTGTGTTTCTGAAATGCGAGGAACAGTCGCTGGGGTGTATAATTTCCACTACTTGCATGCCCAATCCGCGATCCGATTTAGGGCAATAATAAACTGTACCTTCCCTCGCACAACTAGCCCTACAAGCGAAGTCTCCTGTAGCTTTTGTGCGACAAGATGTTGCGTGAAGCTTCGCGCTAACTGCACGACCATTGTTTACGTTTGCCCGAGCTGCTATGCTTTTCCCACTGCGATGTCTACACCCAGAGGCGCTGGTCATTTAGACAGCTCTATGTATGCAGTCGCAGTAGCCTGTGCTGATGTATAATGAGCAGCACGCGAGCGGCGCACACGTGGAACTAACACACCCGTTCTGCTGTGGTGCGGGAGGTCGCCGGTTCGATTTCCGTCAGCAGATTCCACTTGTAGGCAGAATGTGTGTATCCAATGCTAAAACGCTCGTGTACGAATGCTTGGGTACACATTTGAAGAATTATGGTTGGCAAAAAAATATTCCACAGTCCTCCCCTACGACGCCCTAATATAGGGAATCTGCGTTACTTTGGGACGTTACAGGATCAATCAATCAAATTCAAGTGAAAGCAGTACTGCATTAAAAAAAAATCACTCCATGTAGTCCGTTCGCTTTCACGGCGACTATAGTTGAAACAAGCGCCCTTAAACCAATGCATTGCTTATCGCTTAAACAGGCGCAAGAAAAAGCAAAACGACACGTGGCGAGATCAGCGCACCCAAGTTGGATCAACGGTTTTCAAATGCGAAAGTTAGACGTCCCACAAAAGCATTCCGTCAACGCTATTAAGCGGCCAATCCACAGGATCGGCGTAATTAACGTTTGGTCCTTCGAAGAGGCGGGAAGAGGAGGGAGGGGGGGGGGGGGGACAATAGAAATAAAGAATGGATCTAGAGCTACGGGACACGTATACGGGACCGCCGGAGGTTACGCACGCCGCTGTTCCGGCAGCGCCGCACACTTGAGCGGGCAAACCGAGCCGATCGCACCGCGCCATCACGAAGCATGGGAAACAGGAAGCTACTCCAGCGCAGGAAACAGAAAAAATCCCTCTCTCCCCCCCCCCCCCCCCCCCCCCTTGCCTCGTTGCAGTGCACTTTACCTGGTGTAGTTGCCGATCCCATGACGACCAGGCAGGCGTGCTCGTCGAATATAGGAGTCACCGAGAGCCAGTCTCAACTCCCCTGTCTGCCGGTATTCTCGATGGAAAAAGCGTGTGTGCGCGCACGTGCGTGTGTGTGCATTCCAGGCACTTTCGGGCTGTGGCGCGGCTGCGCCGCCACGGTGTCGCTGGTCGGTCGCCAACGATGCTGCCACGAGAATCGAAGTGCAATCGTGGCGCGGCACGAGAGCGCCCGGTGTGCGCGTGGGAACGGCAACAACGTGTACCGCACGAGAATAAAAAAAGAAAAGGAAAATAGCCCGAGGATGGCACGCGACGCGAGCTGCACGTGGCGGAGCGGCGACTCGCCGGCTGACGTCATCGTCGTCGGTCTCGCCGCCGCCGGGAGGCAATTGCGACGCGCTGCGCAGTGTAAGATACGCGCACAAATGCACCGGCGTGCGCTCAGCTGTCGCGTTTCATTCATGCGCCCGCGGTGATGGTCGCCTTCGCGAAGCGCATTGTAGAACCCCCTAGACTTTCAAAGAAACGTGAAAATGAGCTTCGCGTTCTTGCTGCTTCGCTTCAGACACCCTGTCATTGTCACAGAGGTTTCTCCGTGTATCTACCTCTCTCTCTTTCTTCTTTTCACACAGGTTTGTTTGAACTCGTTCCCATCACGGCTCGCAGGCAAAAAACTCGTCCGGGCTTTCGAAATCCTTCTTGGTATATTGCAGCGTCACAGCCTGCGGCGCTGCTTTCCGGTAACATATATTTTTTCTCTTTCTTTCTCGCTTTCCATACGCCCGTTATCGTGTAAGATAGAGGAGTGAAAAGAGTTATAAAATGAAATTTAAAGTTTAGGCGAACTCATGATTCAGTTTCTGCGTGCGATGCCTTTACAGTAAACGTAAAATTCATTCTACGACCCGTGTGCCTGTGCCACAATGGCCGGACCATCGGGACTGTATACACTCTTTAAAAACTTTACACCCTTTGTGTCGTATCTTGACCCACAACGATAATAGTCATCTGTCTTGCCCGCATTTCCTTTCTTTAACGCAGCGAGCGCGGTGCTTCCCAAGTCACGAACCGCTAGCGCGTTATCAGCGTGACACAGCATTCTCGACAGGAAAGTAGCGGGCGCGGCGTTTTCGAGAAAGGAAACGCAAGCAAGGCAGATGACGACTATCGTTGTGTGGCAGATATACACCCCAAAGGGTGTAAACTTTCTTAGAGCGTAGTACGGTACACTCTAAGAAACGTTTACACCCTTTGTGTCGTATCTTGACCCACAACAATCAACGTCATCTGTAGTGTCTGCATTTCCTTTCTTTGACGCTGCGAGCCCGGTACTTCCCAGTAACGAACGGCATGCGCGTTATCAGCATGACATAGCATTCCCGACAGGAAAGTAGCGGGCGCGGCGTTTTCAAGAAAGGAAACGCTAGCAAGGCAGATGACGATTAACGTTGTGTGACAGAGATACACCCCAAAGGGTGTAACTTTGCCTAAGAGTGTATAGACGATTATTGTTGTGCGGCCTTGCTAGCGTTTCCTTTCTTGAAAACGCCACGCCCGCTACTTTCCTATCGGAAATACTAGCTATGCCATGCTGATAACGCGCATGCCGTTCGTTACTGAAAAGTACCGGGCTCGCAGCGTCAAAGAAAGGAAATGCGGGCAAGACAGATGACGATTATTGTTGTGTGGCAAAAGGGTGTAATTTTGCTTAAAAGTGTAGGACATGTTCTGTTCCCGTGCCAGCCGCGTCAAAGCGTGCCGAACGCCGCTGATTACGCTGGCTGCGCCTTGACGCTAGGCTGTACAGCGTCCACTTTTCGCCGACGTAGCGTAGCCCTCGTTACGCTGGACTATATCACCACGATTAAGAGAGAAACGCCTTGTCGCACAAGAAGCGCAACCTCCTGATTTGCCACATCTGTTCCAGTATCTTATCACTACTACTGCTTCTTTCGCGTGCCTCAACTCCGCTCTCAACAAAAAATATAACACTGTTAGAGCAGACAATAGCTTTCGTGCGCTGTCTGTGTGCTTTCCTCATATGCATCTGTCTGCAGCAGTGACTGAACACAAGAAGTACGCACCTGAACTAAAGGATTAGTAGGCTCCCCTGACAATTAACCGCCCACTCAAAATCTTGTTTTCTTTTCTTTTTCTTTTTTTTAATGTCTGTTGATGAAGCTATTCACCATCGTTATGTTGAACAGTTTACGACAAGGTCGTAGTGAATATTTCGAGGTTAAAAAAATTAAATTATTGGGTTTTCCGTGCCAAAACCACGATCTGATTATGAGTCATGCCATAGAGAGGGACTCCGGAATAATTTGGACCTCTTTAACGTGCACCTAAATCTAAGTACACGGGTGTTTTCGCCCCCATCCAAATGCGGTCGCCGTGACCGGGATTTGATCCCGCAACCTCGTGCTTAGCAGCCCTACACCATAGCCACTAAGCAACCACAGCAGGTGACCTTGAGGTTAATCTTCACCATTATGACATTCCTTAATATGCGCCCAAAATACAACTATATACAGGCGTTTATGAATTCCGCGCCCGCTGGAATAGAGCCGCCGCGGCCAGGAGTCGCGACCACGTCTTTAACTGTAGAACCCCATGCATACGTTTTAGCCTCCGCAGTGGGTAAGAAATGTGAACAAGAACGAAAAAGAAAGAAGAGAGGTAAACACAATGCCTAACGTCATTAATCGCCCGCATGCCACTGTTGTCTGACTTCGTACCAATCGGCGCACACTCTTCCTGTGGGAGAACAACGACCTTCCCGATCGTACATTCGTGCGAGGTGGCTGGGTGGCACAGCTGCATGCCATGGAGACTATACATGCACGCGCGTATATGACTTGGTGTGCGTAGCACATGCAGCATGCGCTTGTATATACAGGGTGCTTCAACGAACACTTTCAAAAATCTTTAAAAGTTGCCTGCGGCAGATATTACAATTCTAGTTCATGATCTGGTCTACTCTAAGCGGCGGACATGCAATACTTGCACAAAAGTTGAGATGCAAAATCGACTAATTACGTTTTAACTAATTAAGTTTCAAACTAATTACATTATGGCCCATATTGCAATTTACAAATTCTAGCCGTGGAGTTCGCAAGGCGGATCCACTTGGAACGAATTTTCAATATGACGCCAGTTTCGAGATATAAATTCCCGAACTTTGCGGAGAAATGGATTGGCGTTCGAGTTAATTTGTTAAAAAAACGTCGTTTCATGCACTGAAGCGCACAACTAACTGGAACGCCAATGCATTTCTCCGTAAAGTTCGGGAATTTATATCTCGAAACTGGTGTCGTCCTGACAATTCGTTCCAAGTGGATCTGCCTTGCGAAGTCCACCGCTAGAATGTGTAAATTGCAATATGGGTCATAAGATAATTAGCTTAAAAGTTAATAAGTGAATTCTTGTTAATTAGTCGACTTTGCATTCCAATTTTTAGTGCAAGTATAGTGTCCGCCGCTTCGAGTAGACCGGCTCATAAACTAGGATTGAGCTATCTGCCACAGGCAACCTTCAAAAAATGTTGACGCGCTCAAAAACACCCTGTATGCGCGCAAGGACGTTGCTTCCCCGTAAGCAGCCCGTGCGTTACGTAGTGAACCGAGAGACACACGGCGGCGCGCGTCGACGCGCGTCAGCGGTCGGCGCTCATTAGCACCCGACCGGGCGCCGCAGCAGTGGGCGAATACACGCGCACGTTTGCTTCCGCAGAGAACGGCGAAGCTTTGCCCGTGGGGCCGCCTTGTAGGCAAACGTTCGGCTCGTGAAGCACAAGCCCTCCAAATCGGTCTGTGCCGCCGGAAAAATTGTCCAGCGCGCTCGGAACGTCTTTTCTATCCTCGAATGCGGGATCGAGCATGACACAGAAGGTGTTTCACGTAACTTGAGACAAACCTTAAATATATGCAAATGCTACGTAGCTGGACAGAACCAAGGTAATGTTACTTGCCGTCGTTCGGAGATACTCGGATTATACTTTGCATTCCGCCTAATTACATAATTAGTCTCAATATTTTAACAAATTCATCAAATATTATTATTAAATAAAAAGTGTAAATGAGAAAGTTGTAGAGCAACATGAGAAACTCCCGGTACAGCTTTCTATTGCCCACTACGTGCTTCATAAAAGTGTTTTTCCGAGCGTGAAAAATACTTTTATGTAGCGCGTATTGAGCGACAGAAAGCTGTACCGGGAGTTTTTCACGTTCTTCTACAATTTTCTCGTTGGCACTTTTCATCTAATAATAATATTTGATGAGTTGGCCGACAGTCTTGCATGTGATGTCTGCGGCTGTGGGGAGAGCATTGACCACCTACTGTGCGACTGTCCTCAGTTTGAAGCACAAACACAATCTTTGACCAACGCATTCGGGAGACTAGATGATCGTCTCCTCAGTGAACAGACAATACTAGAACACCGTCCCGACCGATCATCGGTTCAGAAGGCACTAAAGGCACTTCTGTGCTTTCTGAGAACGTCTGGCTTTTGCGAGAGCCTTTGACTCTGTAGTGCCGTTCGTGGACGTCTCTGTACCCACATCTCTCTCTTTCTCTCCCTTCTTTTTATTCCCCTACTCCCTTCCCCCAGCGCAGGGTAGCCAACCGGACTCTTGACTGGTTAACATCCCTGCCTTCCTTTTATACGTATATACAATGTCCCACCTAACTTGAGCCAAGAATTTAAAAATGAAAGGCGCGCCAGAAGCGAATTGAACCGAACGCATACTATTCGCACTGGCCTATATTCACTCATACAATTTTTGTTTTCCCCATAACTCACTAATTAAGTTTAATTACACAACTTTTTAATTATTGACTGAGGACCCCAAGTATGATACGCAGATTTGCAGAACACCTTCAGGAACCACCGATCGAGTTGTTTCCTGTGCGATACGTCTCACGTAGTCCTTTTTTCCGGGTTCCAAAGAAGGCCCGCGAAATATGAAAAAAGCCACGTGACGGAGGGCTTGCGCAGTGGTATAGTACTGCTCTCAAGCCTGCGTTCGGTGAACAAGGTCGGCTGCATCATGACTGGCGACGAAGAAGCGGCAGGGCGTTCTCTAGTTCATCAGCAGCGCTCGGCCAGCAGCATGCATTTTCGCCGTCATCCGACGGGAGCCGACCTTATTCACTGAACGCACGCTTGAGAGCAAAGCAGCACGATAACACTGCGCAAGCGCTCCGTCACGTGGCTTTCTTTTCATATTTCGCGGGCTTTCTTTGCAACCAGGAAAAAGGACTACGTGAGACGTATCATAAACGACACAACTCGATCGCTGGTTTCTGAAGGTGCCCTACAAATCTGCCTATCATACATGGGGTCCTCAGCCAATAATTAAAAAGTTGGGTAATTAAACTTAGTTATTTAGGGAGTTATGGGGAAAACAAAAGATTGTCTGAGTTACTATAGGCTATAGCGAATAGTATGTGTTCGGTTCAATTCGCGTCCGACGCGCCTTTCGTGTTTAAATTCATGGCTCAAGTTATATATATATATATATATATATATATATATATATATCCGAGCGTGAAAGAACCCCGCGAATACACGCAAAATTGCTGCGCGACTGGGCGCTCGAGGCACTCTGCGTGTATTCGCGGGCTTCTATCACGCTCGGAAAAACACTTTTCTGTAGCACATATTGAGCGACAGAAAGCTGTATCGGGAGTTTTTCATGTTGCTCTACAATTTTTTCATTTACACTTTTCATCTAAAAATAATGTTTGATGAGTTGGTAAATACTTAAGTCTAATTATCTAATTAGGCAAAAATTGCAAAAAAAAAAAATATCTGAGTATCTCCAAGCGACGGAAAACAACATTACCTTGGTTCTGTACAGCTACGTACGATTTGCATATTTTTAAAATTTGGCTAAAGTTAAGTGGAACACCCTGTGTGTAAGCCAAGACAACAATGGTCGCGCGGCAGAACAGCGCTCGCTACCACTTAATATAGGCACGAAAATGGCACCGTTGGCGTTTCGTCGTCGATGAAGAATCTTCCATATAGCGCACGCCCCCTCTGAAGTACTCTATCTGCGACCGCGTCTGCAAATGCGAAAGTTCCTCGTCTCGCCCAGGTGAACCGCGCATCATACCGTGTCTGTCTGTTTTCAAGTAATCGTAACGGTGGTCTTCAGTATCGCACGTGCAGTAACACCATGGTTGACGGGGAGGGAGGGGGGTCAGACTGAATGGTCGTTGACCTGCCTCGAGCTTTCATGGTCGAAACAAACTTCGGTTTCTGATTTTGAGTATTATGACAACGCGGGCGGTCGACCAGAATTGATTCGCGCAAAGTCGTTTTCTCGAGCGGAACGTGTGGCCCTGCTGTTAGCGTCAACATTGCTTTAATTTGGAGAGCTGCTGCGAAAGAGCGGGGCCACCGTACGAAGTACACACGTACACAGGAGAAATGGACTCCCAGTACACGCTACAAGCGCCCGCGACCCTTTACTGTGAAAACGTCTTATAGGCAATCTTTTTTTCGAGAGGGGGTATGTGCGGGTGGATCATTTTTTTAAGTTTTGCGCAACTTTTATAAATTGCCTGTTACAGAAAACGTAATTCTAGTCCTTCAGCCTTGGATTATTCAGGGAGGAGGACATTACTTGCACGAGAAATGATCACACATGTCCAACTAATTAACAAAAATTCATTCATGAACTTGTACGACATACTGAAATTTACGAATTGCAGCAGGTGAGTTTGCAAGGCATATCCACTTGGAATGAATTTCCAGAGTGACACCCGCTTGTAGATACGCGCCATGAAACTCGCCGTAAGAAACATGAATTGTTGTTCTACTTACTTTTATAATAAAACACTATATTATGCAACAAAACGGTAAATCGGGCCAGTTGGTTGATTTGCATCTTGAAAACTTCTTAAGCGCAACGACAGACAGTACACAAAGGAACAACATAGGCGCGCGTTACATGGGCTCGCTGTTCGCCTTGTCCTGTTGTTCGTTCGTGTACTGCCTATCGTTGCGTTTAAAAAGTTTTCAAGATGCTCTTTGATGTATTCAAGTACAAAAGTAACTGGAACGCCCATGCATTTCGCCCCGCACTTAGGGAAATAATATCTCGAAATTGGCGTCCTCCTGGAAATTGATTTCATTTGGATGCGTCTTGCAAACTCACCGGCTACAATTGATGAATTTCAATATGTACCGTAAATTAATTAAGAAGTTAATTAGTGATATCTTTATTAGTTGTATATGTCTTCCATATCTCGTGCTGGTAATGCCTGCCTCTTCGAGTAATCCAGCACAGGGACAAGAATTATGCTATCTGCCACAGCCGATTTTTAAAAAATTCCGCAAAACTTGGGAATTATCACGCCGTATACTATAGGGTTTGGAATGCCGGAGTAGATGTTCTGGGATCGCATTTCCTCACGTTCCATTCCATTTTCAATTGTTTTCGCCTCTCGTCATTGGCTCGGACATGACTAGAACGCTGCCGTTATCGCCGGAATCGGCCACTCGGCGCACCTCGTGGTAACACAATATAAATGGAAAATGAAGCGGAACGTTACAAAATACGGGCCCTGACTGTACGAAACAGACGAGCTGAATTATTCATGCATGGATTCTTAGAACATTCTCAGACGTGCGCGAATGTATGCGTTGCTTCTTTTTTTACTTGCTTCTCTATTACTCTTGTTAAGAGAACATGTATGTTTAGACAATTCGCACATGTATGTCTATCGGGTGGCCTTCGATTTGTGCACACAGCTTCTTATATCGTACGGGGAAGTTCCTTCGCATGCCGATGAACGTGTCCAGTTGCAATGTGCCAGAAGGGTTGCGTAGTTTCCACCACGCAAGTCGCGCGTCCTTTTATTTTATTTTTCCGAATCAATGTAGTACACTATTTCAGCTTTATAGCGCAAACGAGTAGTGGTACACAGAGCTCTGAAAGTAAATTGTACAAGACATTGCTAGGAAATCTGTGAATTACGTTTGTGCCGGCCACATTGCTTGGCCACATGGACACAATTTGCAGCTTAATTTCTCCAAAGCTGCGAATAACTGACTCTCCTCTGCGACTCAAGAGGTCGCGGATTCAATTCCTGGCCATGGAGGCCGCATTCTGAAGGGGGAATAGTTGTAAACGCTCGTGCGGTGATCTTGGCGGGCACGCTAAATAATCCCAGAGGGTCGAAATGAATCCGGAGCCCTCCACTACAGGGCACTAGCTCATATATCCCCTATAGGCTTCCCTTTAATACGTTAAAACCCGTCAAGTTACCAATAAAATCGTGGCCCCTAGTGAAAAACGTATAATTGTCACGGAGTTCCATAGGCTTAAACCCCACCGCAAGCTCTACTCCTCTCTGTGATTGACGTGCGAGGGAAGCTTTTCGCCGGTCTCAACCTCTGCGAATATCAACCTCAGTGTCGCAGTATTGCGTATATATATATTATAGTGCTTTGCTGTTCGACGGCCTGTACCCCGACTCCGCCGTGGCCGCTCTTGTTTGCGAAACAGATTGGACTGACCGGAAATGTCGAAGCCCAATACTTCGGTGCCTTACAATCCTGCAGAAATCGGTTTGCCTATAGCTTGACGGCAATGCCACTCGGCGCGGCAACTATAACGGCTCCGTATTGGAGGTAACAGTGCCTCGTAAACGGAGCCTTCGTTGTACGCATTTGCGGTGCATGCCATGGCTCTGAGTGGCCTTGAGCAATGGTTTTGAGCGCGTGCTGACCTATACCGAAGGCGGAAAACAAGTTCGCCACGTTCCTCCTGGGCACAGCTGCGCCCTCGAACGGCTGCGTCGATTGCCCGTCTATGGTAGATTTCCGCTGCCACGGCCATTGTTTCTTCTCAAGAGGTTGGGTTATGTGATCCCCTGTTTGACTTATTGCCGTTTCACTAACTCGATCCTTTGCGACAACGAGTATCTTTACGTATAGGTAGGTTAATTATACAGGCAAAAACGGAACGGAGCAATAATTTATTTCGTAATCAAATCGAGCGGGTTGCGGGAATTAGGGAGGCAAGGAAGCGGAATCGGAGGGGGTGAGGTGTCTTGCTATCTAGCATGGCTGCGGTGTTCCTAACTGGGGCGCTGCGCTCTACAGCATAAGCAAACATTACGTGTAAATACACATGTCGGCAAATGCCGATGGAACAATTTTCCGAGTTACATACAAATAATAAATGTAACAATGGCTCACAAACTGCGTATGTAATTCATAATTAACTAAATTAAATTCTGTGGTTTTACGTGCCGTTTTAGGTAACTGATTATGAGGCACGCCGTAGAGGAAGACACCAGGTTCATTTTGACCACCCGGACTTTCAACGTGCTCTAAGTCAAAGTACACAAGCGTCTTTGGATTTCGCCCCCCTCGAAATGCAGCCACCGCGGCCGGGATACGAATCCGCGAGCTCGGGCTCAGCTGCGAAACGCCAGGGCCACTTGACTACTACAGCGGGTTAAATAAATATGTGTATAAAGAAATTTTGTGTCTAGGACAGCGTATTTGGTACTTTATCATGGCGCTGCATCGATTATATACGTATATACCGAAAATAAAGACTCGGCAAAGTTTCAAACTGTTTCGCATTCAGTGAGTGATTTTTTTATCATTCGCTAAGCCGCTCTATAATGCTAAAACAAGCATTTACCAGAGGAGGGAGTAAAACATAGATAGCTTGTCTTCGATCGACCACGCAATAGAAAAAAAAATTTAAGACAATTTGGGCGCACTTGCAGATGTCGACGTGCGTCTAAAAAACACAGATGCATTGCACTTCGGAAGCGAGAACAACAGCTTTCAATTTTACATGCTTATCGAAGGACATAACTTTAATTATTTTGTTTCCATAATCAGAAGCTTCCGCCTGTACGTTAGCACCCTCATGTCGCAAGACATCCGTTCGTCGAAACCCATATGCTTGACTTCTTTTGTTTAGGCAGCCCCGACGAAAGTGATTTTGATGGCTTTCACTATCGACTCATATATAGAGTCTAACAATGGACTAAGGCATTTATCGCTTGACGATAAAATGTTTCCTTACCCACAGTTCACTGGTTGCAGACAAGCTAAAACACCTAATTTCTGTGGAATTTCGGGCCTGCGGACTATACAGCGGGTGCGGACTTTCTAAGAAAAACTTTTTTTTTTAATTTTAAGCCCAAATTGGCACCTACGGACTACAGTGTGTACACCGGCTGCGGACTATAGTCCGGAAAATAAGGTACTTAAGAAAGTAAGCGAATCTTACAGGCGTGGACGATCCACCGCAGACAAAAATTACGTTATATTTGCTGTTTGTGGGTTTTAAAAAATCATTTCTCAAACGCTCCTACGCGTCCTGGCCACAGTGCTCTTTTTCAGGACAGTGCTTGGTTCATTGTGTTGTTTCTTTTTACACTTGTAGTACATGCCTGTAAACAGCTTATGGCATGGCTACCGGAAGCTCTGTCCATTTGCCCTTCAATGATAGATATGTGCGTGCTGTACATTGCGTGCCTGTGCACGTGCCTGATAGGATAGGATAGATTAACTTTATTAAAAGAATAATCAGAAGGATCGCTAATGGTCGGGGCCCCTAGTCCAGGGCTCCTCTGGCTCTTGCCATCTTCTCAGCTCCCTGGATCAGCTTGAGCTGATCGTCGAGGGCCGAGCTGGACAGCAGTGCCTCCCATTGCTCCCTCGTGGTGCTTACGATATCCCCCCACCCCTCATCGAAATCTAAAGACAGAGTATACCGCTGCGTGGCGTAGGCTCCAGACAGGCACTTACACGAACCTATGCATATTACATCGCGTACACCCCACAGCCTACAGGGACGAATGCCCGTGGTGCGGGGCCACACCGACCCTATACCACATTACGTGGGAGTGCACGCTACACAACATAGGACACCACGGCACGTGTCTGAGTACACGTGTTTTGAAATCAGCGGCTTGTTGGAGAGCACATTGTTCTAGTCCCCCTTCACGGTACGCGTATGCATATCAATAGTGTACAGCTGCTCACCGTGCACCCAGAACACGCGCTGCAATTAAGCTAAAGCGGATGACTAAGATCGCACCGCGTAAGCTTCCTCACTACACATATATAACGTAAAGAAGGGCTGCGAGACTTGCGGCGTAGGCGTTCGGAAGCTTACTGCACAGAATTACTGTTGAGGCCATTAAAAGTGACTAGGCAGTCGAGAGTACACTTCTTAAGCTTGTTGACTGATCTGGTGCTCGTGCATGCAGGCTTCCAGTGCTGCGCGATTCAGTGATTTTGTTTGGTCATCTCTTCCTTAGCGTTCATCCGTCGGTTACCGCGAGTGCCTGTCTAGGAGTTTTCTGAACGGTCGACAGAGCCGCTTCACACTTCGTGCCTGTGTCGCTGTATAATCGCGGCGCTTGCAAACGCCATACAAAGACCGGCGCAAGCAACGCCAATCGGCAGCGATGAGACAGCGCACGCAGGAAGCATTTCGTTTTCAACTGCGTGGCGTTTTTCTGCAATGTTCGAACTGTGTTTGCAATGTTTCAGAGGTCGAGGACAAGGCGCGTTTTCATTGCTGCCGAACCAATCGTGGTAGCCACTGCGGTGTCGTCTTTCAAAGCCCGCGGCACCTAGGGCGCGCATCGGTGCGTTGGCGCGCCGAATGACATGCATTCTGCACGCCAATGGCTCATGAGCCTGCATTTTCCCTCTAGCTGCTATTGCACACGAGAAGGTTGCTGTGAGCCGAAGCGAAAAGATACACGCGTAAGATAAACCGCGAGCAAGGACAGTATCCTTTCGGAGCACGACATCATGCCTGGCTCTCACAGTTTTCACGCCCCGTCGTCTTCGTATATTTCCCATTGGTGGCGTCCTGCACGTGTGTGGCGAGAACGGCCAAATGCGCCCACACGTGTACACACGTGTGGGCGCATATAACAGTAACAATTTCAAAGAAACGTGACCGTTCATTGCGCTAGCTGTCTCCGTGAGGCTCGGAGGTTGTGGGCGAGGGCGCGGCGGCTCTGTAAGAGCAACTGGACTCCTGATAATCACAGAGCAAAGAAGGGGTCGACCTTGCAGTTACCAAGTCGACAAAGGGTGAGGGAACGCCGGTAAGGGCGAGCAGTACGCTTCACTTCTCTCGTTTTCCTCGTAACCGCCCTTGAACTGCAGGCATGAAAAAAGCGCAAAAGGAAACATAAATATAGGAAAAATAAGTCGCCACACGGCTGCTCAAAGGACTTCCATCTCGAAGAACAATCCCAAGAAACGGGCTCTACAGTCTGGCACTGCAAAAGCGGGAACTTTCTGACAAGGGAGGAGGGGGGGGGGGCAGGAAATAGGTGAAAGCAGGATACGGAAACCAAAACGAAACGTGCGCTAAATTCGCATTATTCGCGCCAGAATCCCGCTTCAGCTTTAGGTCGACTAAAGACAAAGGAAAAGCGCGTAAGTGCAAACGGTGGGCATATACGCGGCGGCCACATTCGCCGAAACGGGTGCGAGCCGTGGTTCGAGCGCAGCCTTATCTCTGAGAACGTGATAATGCCGTGCTACAGAGCGTAAATAAAAGTTATCGTCAAGTGCTCGAGTTCTTCGCTTATATTACGAATGGCGTAAGGTTGCTGTGCCCTCATTAACTGCTTTCTGGAGCACGAAGCGCAGAACGACGGCAGCGCTGAATCTTTTCGCCAGCTCGAACATGAGAGCATAGAGATTATGCGAGTGTATTATTCGCCCGGGCGAGCCGGTCCTCTTCCAGGGGAAGGAGGCAATAGCGACGCGAAGGCTCCCACGCCGCGAAATTTTGCGAGCCGTGGGCAGCCACTCACTGCTGTGAAACGAGCCTTGCCCGATGCAAAATACTGCACGGTATACCTGTCCGAACACCGCTACCAAGTTCCTAATTCACAACATTTTTCGTCCGTAAGTGCTTCCTTGGCAATTGGCCAACCACCTTCGCTAATAATGTGTCAAACAGCAGGATTGGCTGGAATCGGTTTTACGAAACATTCTAGCGGAATAGCTTTCTGTGTATGCGCCCATTTACGTTCGATTCTACTAACGCTCGCTCATGCACGACTTCAGAGGCGTGCAGAGTGATGGCATGTGAGGACTACACTCCCAACAGAGCACTGTGCCCGGAAAGTGAATAAATTCAAGCGAAATTGTCTCTAGCTTTAGCATCTTCACGAAGATCGCGGTCAAAGGTCTCTTCTGGATTCCTGCGGTGGGATTCTGCTAAGAGGGCACTTACGCGACCCACCACGGTGACGCGGTGGCTTTGGCGCTCCGCTGCTAATGCCGAGAGCGCGAGGTCAAATCCCGGCCGAGGCGGCCGCATTTGGATGCGGGCGAAATGCAAAAACGCTCGTGCACCGTGCATCGGGTGCACGTTAAACACCACCAGGTGGTCGAAATTAATCCAGAGTCCCCCGCCACGGTGTGCCTCATGATCATATCGTGTTTTGTGGCACGTGAAAGACCAGGGCCCGAATTCACAAAGCTGTTCGTTTCTAAGTGCTCTAAGCCATTTGCTGCACGCCTTCGCTAATAATATGCCCACTATTAGGATAGGCTACAGAATTTGCTCTTACGAACTACTTCTAACGTAAGAGCGTTTTGTGAACACGGGCCCGGAAAATAATTTTTCAAATACTTATGCTGCCCAATTCGCAACGCCGCAGAGTGACTATACTCTCTCGTTTTGTAGAATCAAATGAAACGGCAGCAGGAATGAAGAGCACAGAAAGAAAACAAAACTGTGGGTGGCTGGGTGAGTGAAAGGGGACCACGCATCGCAAATATTCAGTAGATGAGAAGGCGAAATGGCCGTCTTTCAGCTGCGCAGCTCACACAAACAATTTAACTGCACAACTTCGTCCACGGCCAGCTGCAGTGTAAGAGGGGTGCTATAAATATGCAGCGGAGGAGAAAAAAAAAAACGTTTTCATGTCCCGTTTGTGAAGGTTACTAGTAATCCTTTTATAGTAAGGAGACGCGACCAACGAGTTCTTTTGTCTTCTTCTGGACGTGCAAAGCAAAATTAGTTTCATTCATTCCGATTTTCTGGGAGCGTGTGTTGGCACTTGGCGAACTGAGTACTCTTCGAAGGACATTGCACTAATTCCACGTGCGCGTTACTGCTGCGGGTGAAAAAAAGAAGAAGAAAACATTACTTAGAGTAAAACTGTGCCAAAGAATGGCTAATCCAGAAATTCAGTCACGTATAGGCTCCAGCAACCTCGCCTCGTTTTAAAGATGCTAAGAAGTCACGTAGTATATAGCATTTGAACAGAAGCAGGACATCAGTTTGCGGCACGACAGTCCTATACGCGTAAAATCATGCCCAAAAATGCCACACATCACCTGGAAGATCAATTTTGCCCAACTTCTACCCGCAGAGCGCATACTGAGAATTTCGTCGGACTCGTTAGCATAGTTCATTTGTTGGCAACTTTCGGCATGGAGCTGTGAATTATGCATTCAGAACGTCGCTCTTGGGGACACTTCGCCTTAGCGCCGTGCGCAAACGAAGGCGCTTCTCCGTTTTCTGCGGTCCATTGCGCGGCCTCACATGATTACTGCATGTTATAGCACTGAGTGTGCGTACTCGTGTGGGTCGTGAGTGTACGTCTTGTTTGCACAGGTGCCACTTTGTATACCATCCTCGGTAGATGGATTAGCGTACTGGGTGAGCAGCGAGACAATGTTTTCTGTTACACATTCTCTCACTTTCTCTCATAACTAATTTCAACGCGTCAAAGACGGATGAAGGAAGTTTGGCTTGGTATAAAATGAAATTTGAGTGACTATGTTACTAGACACATAACATCTACTACGACGTAAAATCGTTTGTCTCGTATCTTTACGATTACGTATAACTGACCAGGTCTGCCCAAAAGCACGCGGCAAGACATACCCGAAGCGTGACTTCCCGCGTAGAACGCCTTTGTGAGCACAGAAGTGGGCTCTGGGCTATTCTTTTAGCGAAGAGATGTATTGAAGCAGGAAAGGGAGGGGGGCGGGAGTCATTAACGCAAAGGGACGTTTACGATGATTTCGATACTTATGATACCTGATCAGCTAGATCCCCTAATAGAAAGGGTGGATTTGTTACAGCGGCATAAACAGTGTAATTAGGCGTGATGTCGAACATGATTAATAGTGCACCGAATTTATACATCTCCTGCCTTAGGGTGCGTGCGGCGCGCTGGTATACGGGGCGAAAGAGGAACAAAAACCATGTTATTTGACTTCGAAGTGCGCCTGCGAAGTAGTCGCCAAGAACAAATTAACAAACATAAACTCCTGGTTCCGCGTTTCCAGAGTCGACCACAACGACGGCAAAGGTCTTCCCGTCACTGTACTCCGCGGCGTCGACGAAGCTTGCTCTAATGTCGTGTTGCTTGATCTGTTTGTGGATGGCTGCTGCTCTGGCCTTGCGTCTGCCCTCGTTGTGGACGGGATGGACGTTTCGGGGCACAGGGGACACTACGAACTTGTCTCGAATGCACTTAGGGATCGGGGTACTGACAATCGGGAATTTCGCAGGGTGGTAACCCAGCTCTTCGAGGATGCGTTTACCTGCCGCTGTGGTGGTCAGGCGACAGAGTTGCGCGCGTTCTTGGGCTTCGGCAATCTCCTCGGCGGTGTTTTCTCGATTCACTATTTCCTCAGTCTCATGTTTGCGTCCCTTTAATACAGGGAGGAAATGGTTTCTAACTGGAGAGGTGTTCCCTGCTATGGCATCGCACTTCGACAAGCGCAACATTGTACGTGCCATTTTCATGGTGCCTCAGGTTACTGAAAGCAGTTGTTTCTTATTTACGAGCTCCTGAGATGTCCGAACGATACGATATACATGTGCCAAATAATGCATGTAAGGCCACTTTCTTCTTTTTTCCTTTTTTCCCCATACGGAACATTTTACCTAACAATGGTTATGTTAAACTTTTTTTTAGATATTGTAAAATATGCGATATTCGGTTCGATATTTGGAGCTCGTCTTCCCTGAATATTTGTATTCGATTCGAAAGTTTCACTACCCTAACAGCCATATTGAATATCTACACCTCCCGTATAATGATATATACAGTGCACGTCGAATATAAATTACTTTTCAGCTCGAACTCTAGAGATCTCTGAAATGCCCTTTAACGCGAGCAAAAATATTTCACGTCGCAAGGACGGGTGCAGTAACACCGGTGCAGTAAAGAGTGCTAAGCGTGTAACAGCCGCTTTCCGGAGCAAAATATGAAGTTTTAGAAAACAGATTGCTTTGAAGCATCGGCGGCTTTTGACAGAGCTTCCTTTATTGCAGATTTTGAAATTTCACCTAAGCTTGCGAAGCTTACTAAGACACCTTTATTAGGATAGAAAGAATTTGTTTTAAAACTTGTTTTCGGGATATAGTCTGTTTATATTTAATGCAATAACCGCAAGCTTTCGTCCTATCATCTTTCTTGTCTTAACGATACGGTTATTGTTTTAAGTTCACTGAAGTACTTTCAAACGAAGACACTTTTTTTTCTTCTGCGTAAAGGCCGATTCACGCCGTAAAAATAACTTGGCTAAATACACAAACCGTAAACGCATTAGTTCTACACTCCTTGATGTTATCATCCCTTATCAAGGATATTTCTATATTTCTTTGCTTCTAACGAAGTCATGCAGGTTAGCAAACCGTGTATAAAGGTACAAGTGGAATGTGTTAAGAAAGAAAAAAAATGGAGCACTTTTTTTTATAGCTACGCTATAAACGATTCCAGTGCCACGCACAACACAGGTCAAACGTTCCTAGCTCGCATAGCGACTCGTCAATTTCACGAATTGCAAAGGCAGAAAAGGGAGACTTAAGCTCGCCAATTTCCTTGCAAAAAGGTGATAAACGTTTCATTTCTAGCAGCCGCCTCCGTCGAAGGCCAGAACAGGACTGTTTACAGAGAGAAATCCCAGAAGGAAGATGACGTTGAACGGACGTAACTCTCTGAGCGTGCGCGGCTCACAAACAGCGGGCGTCGCAGGATGCGGATAACCGTCGGCGGATATACCCGCACGAGATAACTCAAGCGAGGAGAAAAGAACGCCGACATTTTCTTTTCTTCAATTCCCAACTTTGAACTTCCAACTGAGCGTAAACAATGGACAACACCTCGCGCAACAGGTGGAATAATCTAAAGCTTGGTGTACACATTCGGCGATAACATACATTAATTCTGCGGAGTCACCTTATACATGAACAATACAGGTACTCTGTATAGGTCACCGATGTTTTATTGCGAACGTCGTGTATCAGTGACTTGACGGTGTGCGTATTGCAGCGTGGAATGCTTCTTTTTTTTTTTTTTTTTTGCGCGATGCGGTTATTCTCTTCGTTGTCGTATAACACAGGCGAAGAAAAATGGATCACCGCACTATGCACAGCGCGAATGGAATTTGCCACAGTCTGATAACAACGCTTCTAACTTTACCATGCGATGTCAGCGTAATCTCTACCGACGATCTCAGTATACGTTACAGAAACCAGGGATGTCCACAGCTTTCTTTCTTTCTTTCTTTCTTTCTTTCTTTCTTTATTTATTTATTTATTTATTTATTTATTTAGCGGAACGTATACAGCAATATTCGATTCATTCATACATGACACAAGAACACGTAGCAGGATCCGAGGGTGCGACTAGACACGAGTTTCTGCGATATCTAGTGGCATATGAATGAATGAACATGGTCGGTACGCGCACATATAAGAACGTATCTCATTGCGGCTGTACATCTCACATCCTTGAACTCAACCTCACGTATAGAAGCCATTTAAGGTATGAAAATAAAGAAAGTACGCTCGCCCGTGTATACGAGAACTCATGACGTCCAGTGGGAACACGTCCCGTGAATTGCCAAGGCAGCTTTCTGGAAATATTTGGTAAATAAGGTTACATTAAACAGAACACGGTGTAGGCGTGTCGTGTTTCCTCCGCGCTATGCATGGGAAACGGAAGCGACCGGGTACACCCGTTGTATACAGCTGCAGTCCCTACTATAATTTCCAAACTCTGACAAGCTGAGCTTTTCCGTCGAGTACCTCCATTTCTACCGTTTGCTGTCCCTTTGCAAGTGACGCACATGACCGTGCAGTTGATGCACGGCGAGCTTTCTGCAAATGCGCTTCGACATGGTGTGACAGCAACTATACAAACGTGACTAGGCGTTGGCCTGCAAGACCTGGCTTATGGTTTCCTCTTGTATTCGCTCAATTATGCGCCAAACGAACCGCACTGCTCAATTAACACCACGACATCGTGCACTGCGCTGTGTCTGGCATATACTATATCTACGACCGTTCAAATACTTTTGTGTTCAGTCTACGTTAAGTGCTCCTCGTGTGAGCATAGCTACCGGCAAAAAACGCGAGAAAACCTTCGAACACCTCTTTACAATGCAAGGTAGCTGGTGAAAGCTGAATGACCCAGAACATCGGTGTGAATAATAAAGGGTTAAGTAAAACTTGGACGCGCACGAAAGCTGCTTGATGCCTGAAAGCAACCTGGGGGAAAAGCAACAGCTTAGAAAAACGCTCACAGAATGTTTCCCGTATCAGCAGTGGAAAGCCACGCGTGCCGCGTCCCCCTTTTATGTGCACAATCTTTCGCAACACTTAAACGAATCGGACTCGAGCCTCGATTATTAGGTTAAAAACCGTATTCCCAGGGCTGGGAAGTTCCAAAAAAGTTAATGATTTCTCAATCGTTTGTTAAAAAATCCGTCGTTGAAACGTGCTTACTTTCTTCGATCACTTTCTTTTTTTAATGCAAATGCGGCGCTGCTTGCGAATCAGGTTTCAGCGCACTCCTTAACGACTGCATCCCTTCGCCGCGGCGAGCACACGTGCGCGTGCACGCGTGACATTAGTCGAGTGGCAGCAGTTTTGCACTATGCGGAGTGCTTTAGACTCAACCGATATCATTTATTCACTGGTGTTAAGAAACTCCACCGAGTTTGTAGTGACACCTTCGATTGATTATTGTTCAGAACACCAGAGGAGGACGGTTCCTTCCACGTGCGCAGCGCCACGAGCACGGGGTATTCGACTCGGCGGCTCTGACGAACGCGCTTTCTACTCGTTGAACACAGGGGCGCTTCACTGCAAGCGGTGCACGTGCGCTCGGCCTCAACGGAGGACACCGCGATACGCACTGGAAAAGGTCTCCGGCCGAGGCTGGACCCTCAGGATAAGCGCGACCTGCGTCTGGCACCGGGAGCGGAAACTAAGTTTCAATGGCCTCCGTGTCAAGTGACGCTGATTTAATCAGGCAGGACCGTTTCCCATGCACAATAGACGCGCGTGCTAGTTGCCAAAGTTTTTGGCGGCGCTTAGCTTCGAAGTGCGAGCGATTGCCTCGTTGAGTCTTGTCGCTGATAGGATTTAATTGCTTGAAGGTTATCGCCCCTGGCGCTGCGAAACCACGCGCGCTTGCCAAGCGTCATGAAGAATCTGTATAACGCGGGCGTGTGCGCAAAAGAAGAAAATTAATTAAACGAAAGAAAATACCGTATTATATGTTTCTTCCTTTTCTGCCAAATTCAGTTCAGTTTGATTTATATTTTTAATTTGAAGCGTGGTGAACTTATGAAATTATAATTTAAATTTTATTTATAATTTGAAGCGTGGTGAACATACAGCAACATATATTCATTCTCTAGGCATAGGCGATCCATACCTTTAGAGATAATTGTTAATTGGTTACCTCCTTCTCTTTCAAAAATATCATGAAATTTGTCCTCTATATATATTTAAATATATTGTGTATGTGCATAGTTTTTACAGTGTAAAGTTAAAACAATGTTGCAGTGAGAAAATACGGATGCGGCAGCCGCCGCTGATACTTCTAATGAGCTCAATTGTTCTCCTACTGTCAGGATTTGCCGAAATAAAGCAAAGTATGAATTAAAATTTGTGCACGTCCAAGCAAACAATGATGCAGTAAGCTATGAGACACAATAAAATTTTAAGTGAAAAGGCCGAGGCAAATTAAAAGAAACCTCAAATGATGTGGGTTACAAAACTTTGGGAATGACACGTTAGGTGGCGGTGGGGGGGGGGGGGGGGGGGGGGGCGGTAGGCTTCAGTATTGCCGGGTGGCAATATTTCGCAGTATTTCGCAGCACCAAGGACCGACCATGGCGGCGGTATTATGGCCACAAGTGTCTTCCTTGCACACGCACACGCGAGGTACGGCGCGCCGATAGGTTGCAGACATACCGGACCGGAGGGCCAGCAGCTAATGAATCTCACAGCGCCCAGCTACATCCATACGTCCCCTCCTTCTGTTGCCACACCCAGGTTCTTTTGGTTTGAAATAATTACGTCGGAAAATTAACCTAGAACAAAAGATCTGATAACGTATGATTTAAAAAAAAGTACCCATGCATCGCATGAGCTACTGAATAAGGAGAGTCACTGTGGTTGTGAAAGCCACTGCGAGGGTGACCAACACCGTGCACACAAGTCCGACGCTTATGACGCCGACTGTCGGAATTTGCTTCGTATTAGTGGGCACCACAAACAATAGTGATCCGGAGCTTTTGGATGCTGCTGTCGCATACTGTCTGTAAATTTTCCATCGTGCCAGGCGCAGCATGTCTGATTCAATGAGAGCGAGAAAAAAAAAAAAAAAGACAGAACAGCTGATTTTCTTGCCCACGGTGTCTGCGTTCACACTGAGATTTCAAGTTGGTGTCGCTGAGAACATTATCATCGCGTATGTTTCAATGTTCTTGCCGCAGCATCGGGGGAAAAATCATGTACCGAGTCATCCGTTCCAGTTATAACAGCAACAAAATACGCTGTAAAAATAAATAAGTTCCGACGGCTGCTTACTTTTTTTGACGATTTCCACGGTTTCTTTATTCTCTTCACCCTCATTCTTGTTGGTTTCCTTAGCGTCATTGTCAGGCATTGTGGCCCTATGAAGACAAAACAGATCGAAGCTCAATTAGAACAAGAAAAGAGAAGGTGATAAAACTGTATTTACACAGTAGACGAAAGAAAAAGACGCGACACAGCGCCAACTAACAACTGAGTGCTTATTGTACGAGAGCAGATATATATATCTGCTGACGAAGGAACCGCGGACAGCACACTCCACCACTTGCGAGACGAAGCTTAGGCAGCCAGTCACCTCTTTATTCTCCCGAGTGAGAGCCCCACCACCAGGCCCCAAACCGGTGATGATGAGTATGTGCAGGTGAGAATATGAAGCGTATGGAATAATGCTAACACTAAATATGTTACCACACAAAACGAAGGGAGAAGGAAGATACAAAACAAATCAACCCAGCAAAATCAACGGACACAGGCGGCTAACGCGACAAAAACATTTCTTTCTCCGATAATGAGACTGACGGGCAACTAACACAATCCGTATTCCTAATCTCTGCAGCTTCCACTATTTCTACTACTATATACTACTAAGGACGGCGCAAAGCTCGTGTACGATACCTTGGCCGCAAGCTTTATACATATACTTATACACATACTTTATACACGGACACATCACATACTCAAGAGGGCCACACCTCGGTAGTTGTGGATGGCACCGAATCCCTGAAGGACTGGGCTGCAATGCGCGGAATAAATGCCGCTGAAGGAGAAATTCTCGGTTTTGCTCTTGCGATTCGATACGCCATCCGTGTTCCTGAGGAAGTGTATATATTGACGGACTCGCAACAGGCGTGCCGGGCGTTCCTATGGGGACATTGCCTCCAGAGAGCGGCACACCAAATTCTCAGACAGATCCCGCAAGATGCACCAAACACACCTCCTCACATGCACGTACTCTGGACCCCTGGTCATACCTCGCTGCCGGGTAACGAACGCGCACATGTGGCTGCCCGAGAAATTTCCCTCCGGGTGGCTCGGCGTGGTGAGGCGACCAGTTCGGGGTGGGGGGATCCCTTGCTCCGTTACAAAGACATCCTCCGTCATTATACACACATGCGTCGCACCCACGGCGCACCACCGCCGCCCTTCTCGCGAGAGGAAGCAGTGGCATTACGCCAGTTACAAACCACAACTTTTCAAAATCTTGTCTCGCAATAAATTCTACCCATACTGTTATGCAGACCGTTGCCCGGGCTGTGACGGCTCACCCACATTGTTCCACGTTACCATTCAGTGCACTGTAAACCTCTTTCCCCCCTTGCCAACTCTCCTTTACCCTCTACGCAACAAAGAGCTGTGGGACGATGCCCTCCGCGACGGACCTCCCGAGGTCCTCCGAGCTGTGATACAACGGGCTCGAAACATCGCCGGTACGACCTTAGGGACCCTGGACTGAGAGTTCCTCCCGGGCTCCTCTCTCCGTTCAAATATTAATAATAAAGATGTTTTACTCTCTCTCTCTTTCTCCACGCCTTGCGTGGTCAAGTCTCATGGTCGCACATGGTTGTGCGAGCCTGCGCGTGAGCCTGCCGCGCAGCCTCACACGAAACGCTCGAATATGAAACACTCGAAGAGGAAAACAACGAAAACCAAAATGACATAAAATAACGTATTAACCGCCATATGCACAGTTCGTTCATATTTTTAAGTATTGACACATTTTTTTCATTGACTACTGAGCCTAAATGGATAGCAGTTTCACATCATTATTGACAGAAAACACCAAACTATTTGTTGTTGTGAACGCACCTAATGCAAAAAGTCTTGCAAGCTTCCTCAGCGTAGGACGCTACGTATGAAACGGAGTACGTCATTCTACGTAACAGGAGCGCACGCCTTTCGAGCGTGCTTGAACATTGTCATGCCAACTCGCTCCCCCCCCCCTCCCCCCCCCCCCCCCCCCCCCCGCTGCTCGCGTTGTCTCTGCGTCTCTTTCTTTATGGAACTCACGCTTACACATTCATTTGAGTAACGAGCGAACAGGTATAACTCACTGGCTCGAAAACACCCGATTTGACAGCGCGCACACGTGCGTCTAGGACATCAATTTCGCCGTCTCGTGTGTATCGGTTGCACCGGTAAGGTGCAACCAATACGCTCTCCTGACTGGAAATCATATAAAGCCTCAAAGTCCTTCACTTCAAAGTCCGGGTGTGCACTTTAGCAGTGGCTCTGGTGTAAGCATACTCACATTTTCTGTGGGTCACGAATTACGACTGTGCTCTAGAATCTTGCCGATGCCGTGGCTGAAGTGCTGGAGGCAATATAAGCTTAGAAGCTGTCCGAAATAGCACTATACAGAGCTGCCCGATGGGTCCGAGAACGACTCTCGTGTTCTCCTTTGCCGAAAGCGTCCTGTGTCGCGCGTGGTTATACTCGAACCGACCACGCTATCGTACGCAAGGCGAGGGCGCTGCGCCGCTAACGAGAGAAGGAGAGTGATGTAAACGCGGAGTGTGAGAGAATATACAGGGAAAGGTAGAAAGAGAGCGAGAGAGCCACACATCATGGAGAGAGCCTAGGCGGAAGGGAAAATTGCTCTCTCACTCCGGCGGATCGGGCAATGAAATGTCGCGTGCGCTTGCACCGGGTGGGCAAATAGTGAGCAGCCGACGGCGGCCACGTCACGACCATCAGTGGAGGCCACGTGGACTTGTTGGTCTCTCTCTGGAGGAAGAGGTGCGTCTGCTTGTGGGTCTACCCTGCGTCGCGTACGCGCGCGCGCGCGTCGAGATAGCGTGACGTCGTGCGAGCATCGTCTCCGTTGTCAACAGCGCTTACAAAGGCGGCGCTGCCATTGTTAACGGCTCCTTGATCGCGGCCATCGCCTGCGAACGCCCGCCGCCGCGATATATTCCAAACAAATTGGCAAGGGTCGCAGCTGCTACTTAGAGTATCGCCGTTGCGCAAGCCCTGTTACGCAGAAGAGCTGCGCTGACTTCTCCCGTTGCTATCGAGCGTCTGCATTTTGCGGTTTTGCATGGACGACGAATGCTGCACCAGAATAAATGGCGACCAGACATTGCTTTTTTCTTATAATTATTCTTTCTGAGGGTGAATAGGTGCACCGCAAAGAAGCGAGCGCACTTCAACGCTGCTTTGACTACACAACACTGTCCCTTATGGTGGTTGTCGTCACATAAGTTCACCTCCGCGAAACGAATTTATATATTTCCGACATCTGTGGACTCCGTTCCAACTATTACCTTTTGCGGAAGACTTCTACACTTGTGTCGCTACATGTTCCTTCTTTTTTCCTTTTTTTAATGTTCCTAAATAGTGCCACTATTTATATATTTTTTCTTGGTGTTTCTTATTTATTTATTTGACAACTAAGTGAAAAGGCGTAGCCGTCACCAGTGTGCAGCGGCAAAGACCCTGTATTTATTTTCCTTTTCATAAAGTGACTGAGTTAATAAACTTTATTTCGAAGGTGGGCGGCCACCCTATTCCAGGTAGCCGTGGCCCTGTGCTGATATACCTGGCCCTTTCCTTTTATTAAAGGAAAAAAAAAGACACCGCCCAAGCACTCCGTACAGATGGTCAACCAGCGAAGCTGGAACGTGTGGGCGCGGTGTTTATCACTGAGTTAATCCCGACGGTTTATCAAACGACAGCTTGGTAGGCTGCAGGATCCTCGGTACCCAGTTGCTGTTTGCGCTCGGCTGCACGAGCCTGTGCGTGTGACCGGGGCTGCAGCATAGGCACGGCGTAGACGAGCTCGTTCCCAGTTCTGGTCGCGGCTTTGCTGTTTGAAAGCTGCCTGCTCCTCAGGAGTACGCATGGCGCGTGGCCTACCCATTTCGGAGCCCGAGAGAAACTGCTGCGCGCGCTCGGCTGCGACGGAGAGTAACGACGACACTACTGGCGTAGCCAATGGCGCGCCTCTCTATCGCTTTATTTTTTTCGCGCATGCGCATGGGATTGCACCGGAGGAGTTTTCGGCGTGCAGGCGACAGACGGACGGACGGACGGACAAATAGGCTAGGCATATACAGCTTCGCTGCAAAAATAAATGAATGCATGTCATTACCAGCCTTGCGATGTACGATCCTACCCGACTGGCTATAGTCTGCCCGCAACTGACTCCCAACTGGAGCACATAACGGTAACGGCAAAGCGGTAATGAGATACTGAAACGTTCCAGCAAATGGTGCAACGAATAAAAAACTTCCAAGCTATGACGAGCAGCTTACCGTTATCCTTAAATAGAAACGTTTACAATCATCGCATTCTACGGGCACTAACCTATAAGACTTGGGATCGACAAAGAAGCTTGAGAAGAAAATAAGGACCGCACAACGAGCGATGGAACAAAAATTATAGACGTAACGTAACGTTAAAGGACAGGAAGTCGACGGGTGGTATTGATAACATAGCAAGCGGGTGCACCCAATATTCTAATTGAGATTAAGTGGAAGAAGTGGAGTTGGGCAGGTCGCATATAATGCGGAGAGTAACATATAACTGGACGGATGAAAAGCCAAAGGAAAACAAACAAACCAACCAAGAAACAAACAAACAAACAAACAAATGAATGAATGAATGAACGAATGAAATTTTAATTGCCTGAGGCCTTAGTATGGGGAAGAGAATAAGGGAAAGGACACATCAAGACTAATATTGATCCCAAAAGCCAGCTCCGGCAACTACCTTCCACGGCGTGGTTAGAGATTCGCGTGCGTCGCCGGTGGAGTACAGCGAGTCGTCAAAGAGCCCCTGCGACAATTTTATACTCGTCAAGTTCTGCATCACAAGTTCCTTGTGTCATTCCGAAGTGAATAAAAAAAGAATTACGAAAATTGACGCGGTCAAACAGAAGTTATTCAACTTACAAATTCAATATAAGAGCAGACGCCAGAAAGAGGCACAGCCTTTCGCATTTCGCTCAGCCATGCAGCGAAGACTTATGCTGCTTCCGATAAAAATGCGGCTTACGTAGATCCCGCGTTACCGGAAGTTTTCTTCCCACTGTGGCCTTCTATTCGTAGTTTGATTATTATTATTATTATTATTATTATTATTATTATTATTATTATTATTATTATTATTATTATTATTATTATTATTATTATTATTATTATTATTATTATTATTATTAATTGGCATCCCCTTTGAAATGGGGCGGTGACAAATGGTCCCCTAGCCTGCTTGAGTCGACACATTAAGGATGCATATCAGGCACTTCGCCCGACTTCCATCGCATCATCTCGCCTCCCTTCCTGCCGCTCGACCTCATTCAGCGTTTAGCAAGATTATTGCCGCCAACCATGGAACTTTACCGTCAAAGTTCACGCCTGCAGTACGACCATCTCAACCGCTGTGGTGCCTCCATCCACTCCAGGCTCTTCTTGTTATTCCCGGTATCAAAAAGAAAACGGAGATGTCAACTTTCGCCCTCAAACAAACCACAGTGCTACATGACAAGCACAGAGGACGCATCCACGTTTACACGGATGGTTCTGTCTCCTCTAAAAGTTCAGCTGGAGCAGTGGTGATTCCCGCAGAGTGTGTCACCCTCAAGTTCAAGACATCTCACATTACATTATCGACGGCTGCAGAACTCGCAGCTATCCGTGCTGCTCTGGAGTTTATTGTTCACAAATCATCACATTCATGGTCCATCTTATGTGACTCAAAGGCAGCTCTCCAGTGTCTGATGTCCCCTTTCAACCATGGACCAAATGAGCAACTAGTCGCAGACATCCGACTACTCCACCATCACGCAATCAACGAGGGACACAACATCATCTACCAGTGGATACCGGGTCACTGCGGAATTTCGGGAAACGACAGTGCGGATGACGCTGCCCGGTCGGCCCATGATGGTGCCCAGATTATACCCATACCGCTGTCAAGAACAGATGCAGCCACAAGTCTTCGCTCCCTCACCCGCAAGCTTACGCAGAATCTGTGGAACACCAGTGAATTCACGAACGCACGTCTCCACAGATTCGATCCACGTCTGCAACTCCGCCTACCACCAGGGTTACCACGAGCGGAAGCAACACTTCTGTGCCGCCTGTGGCTCGGCGTGGCATTCACGAACTCCTATTCATTCCGCATTGGAATGGCCGAGAGCCCTACTTGTGACACCTGCGGCTGCGAGGAGACGATTAAGCACCTCCTTTGTGACTGTCCCCGTTACAAAGTGCCAAGAAAAGTGCTCGTGACCGCGCTCGAAAAACTGGACATCGCCCCTTTACAGAGGAAAAAGCTCTAGGACACTGGTCTAGACGGGCTTCGGCACTCAAGGCCTTAAGGGCTTTGCTGAAGTTTTTAAGGACATGCGAATTGTGCGACCGCCTTTGAATGTTGTAGCGCGTGATTTCGCTTTACTGTGTGAATTTTCTGGTTTCCATTTTTTTCCTCTTCTTCGTTCTCCTTTTATTCCCTTTGCCCCTTTCCCCAGCACAGGGTAGCCAGCCGGTACTTACACTGGCTAACCTCCCTGTCTTTCCTCCCCTTTGTCTCCTCCTCTCCAGGTATGCTATACATGCTTGTCATTCTAGCATTTCTGTATACAGCTTAATCATTCTTCTCTTCCTGAAAACTTCTCTATCCACCTTATACCGCTACCGGTACAAGGTAGATCCGGTTCTGTCAATCACTTTGGTTATTTGTTTCCACCAGTGCTCTAAACGTCTCTTGCTTATGTCGACTGCTGACCTGTTGATGCTTCCGTTCACTTTAAATCCAAGCGCTTCTGGAAGGTGTACGTTACCTACGGGTCTCTCAGGGTGAATTTCTTCGCATTCCACTATAGATGTGCTGAGTGGTCTCCGAATTTTTGCTGCAGGAGACATGCCTCATCTTGTTGCGAATATTTGCTCCGGTATGTTTTTGTCCTTAGGCAACCAGCTCGAGCCTAGCAAGGCACTGCCCTTAGTGTTGTCGTACAGATTTTCCCTTCTAATTTCTTTCTTTTCATTCTTGTAAATCACCGTGGTCTTTTTTGTTTCCATTCTTTGCATCCAACTCACTATCTCCGTTCCTCTCAATTTCTTTCTGATGACTCCTTGTTGTCTATTTATACTTTCAATTACCCTGTCCTTGGTTACCAACTTGCTTGACCTCTTCCTCCATTCTGTGTCCACGTTTTTCAGGTACAGATACTTCTGCACTTTAGCCACCCATTTATTTTGATCCATGTTTCTGAGTCTTTCTTCAAAACTAATTTTTCTCTGCACTTCTTTGACTTCAAAGAGGCCGGCCCAGCCCATGTCGCCCTGCACTGCCTCATTTTTGGTTTTACCGTGGGCTCCCAAAGCCAACCGGCCTACCGATTTTTGGTTAACTCACAAGACATACGATTTTAAGCACAGAATGGCATTCGCGAACGTTAGCGTTTACGCCATTACTCCTTTCCAGATTCCACGCACCACGTCATATTTATTGTGGCGCCTGAGTGCTCTATGTTTCATTATTGCTGCATTACGCTTCCCATTTATTTACAGATTATCTTGGTGGGTACTTCAGAAAGTCTGTATACGTCGACGTATTTATATTACTTAACTATGGTTAACTTAACTTGCTGTTGAATTGATACGGTGGCTTCATCTAGTTAAGGCGTCTGAAAACGCGCCTTTTCAGGCACAGTAAGATTTACAAATGGCCATCGGATATTTGTGAAAAATGAACAATGATCTTTACACACTGTTCACACGTACATGCTACGTGTAAATGCTTATTTTTGCATTATATTTCGAGTGCAGAGCGTTGGACAGCGCACCTAGTGTCAGTTGGGAACGAGATTAATTTGTATTTCAGAAACATATGTCATTTTCGTAGCTTTAAAAAGCATAAAACACACTGTTATGTTTAAAGTCGTCATTGCATGCATGTATAGCATAAACATACACTATATATTCTTCATGCCCAACCTATGAAAACCAACAGCGTAAGTCACGTGCCTTTGTATAATTTCCACTGCTAATAATTATTGGTGTATGACGCTGCAATCGGTGTGGAAATTGATTTCAGAAGCAAATTAAAATATGAAATGCTTTCAGTTCACTGTTTTCAATGGCACCGGAGGCATCTCCAAGTCTGGTAGTAAGCAAACGTCGATACTGGAGCCTAGCGAGCTCTGAACACTTCCAGAGCGAGTGTCCAAGATCCGGGCGGCTGTCCGTCAAACGGCGCACGCACGGTGGAAACATTGATTCCGTCCGCGGTGGCATTTTCGGAGGAGCTCCTAATTACCACGTGCATCTTACCCCACTTTGCGACTACGTCCGCAGTGGAGGCGGCACTAGCATGAGATAAGAAAATTTGCAGGTGTATAATGGAGTAAGCTCATGCGGGACATGTGTAATTGGATATCTCTGGGAGACATGAAAGATGACTTTAATGATGGTAATGATGATGATGCTGATGATGCTGATGATGATGGTGGTGGTGATGGTGGTGATGATGATGATGATGATGATGATGATGATGATGGTGGTGGTGGTGGTGGTGGTGGTGGTGGTGGTGGTGGTGGTGGTGGTGGTGGTGGTGGTGGTGGTGGTGGTGGTCGGGCATTATATTCGGGAAGTGGAGGGGTAACCGTTACAGATGCTATAGGTTCTTTTCACGGCAATCCTGTGGGCGCCGCCATGTTTGATCACATGTTGACGCGTCCATTGCTCGCATCAACTGTCTCTGTTGCCTCCGTGTTTACAATGGATGTGCATGAGGGCGATGCTGCTCAGCAAACCTGTTTCGGCGGATATGGTAGACGATGATTAGGTGCGCGACAAGAAGCTTTGGCCGCAGCTTCAAAGGGCCGGCATGCAAGCACTTTCGGTGATAATTGCGCCTTGTCCAAACGGCGCGAGCAGCATACACTCTAAAAATAGTTGCGCCCTTTGGGTTGTATATTTGCCACAGAACAATAATCGCCATCTAACTTGACCGCATTTGCCTTTTTTAACGCTGCGAGCGCGGTACTTCCAAGTCACGAACGGCATTCGCGTTATCAGCATAACAGAGCATTCTCGACAGGAAAGTAGCGAGCGCAGCGTTTTCAAGAAAGCAAACGCAAGCAAGACCCCACCTCCAGGCCTGTTAATGCGGTCGCATCGACAAATTGTAAAACGGTCAATAAATGGAAATATTTCAAAATATCGCGAACGTTAGAATACAACCAGGTTTCCGTTATAGAGCCCCAATGTCAGCAGTACAAGTGCCAGTGGTAGAAACGAGACAATCGCGTTTATTTTGTACACTTCTTATGTTGACGAAAAGAACTTTTAAAGGTGATGAACGGCATCCACTACCCCTCACGCGTTCCTATATACGTTGCAGTGCGTGCTGTATTGCGTGAAAAGCGGCTATCGCCTGTTCGATGAACACGGGCCATAACCGTGCCAGATGCTGTCATAAATGAATTGACCTTTATTTATGGATATCTTGTTGTATCCCAAACTAAAAGGTGTACCTTCAAACTGGCTTTTAGCGAATTCGATAAGCCTTCTTCGGGCATGGCGTGTGGCGGGCGAAAATCTTCGCTGACACGTGTTTTTTTTTCTTTCTTTCTTTTTGTTGCGCGCGCATGGAAAGCACTTTCTCTTTAGGTTTATATAGTTAGAAAACTTCACAATAATTGGTCGACACTTATCTAAATTATTCGGAAGACCCCAGCCGATGAGCGCGTTCGATTGCGTCAGAAGGTAAACTGCTAGTAATGCAGGTTATATCTTTGATGTGTGTTTCGGTTCGCGCCCAAGATTCATTCGAATCCGGAACGTCGATGAATAAAAGATTGTTTCTTTTTGAACGGTCTTCCATTTCATTCAATCTTGCTTGCAAACGGTCATTCTGGTTCGCCATTTTTTTCACTGAATCCTGCACAGCGACCATTCCTTTTTCTACATTTTCAAGTCTCGTCGTTTTCCGTTCGATTGTGCCAAGCCTTTCCTCGATACTATTAATTTTCGTCACTATGTTTGTCTGATTAGCTTTAATAGTCTTTAATAATAATTTTTAATAATTTTAAATGTTTGCTCGTATATATATATATATATATATATATATATATATATATATATATATATATATATATATTGTTTCACATGCAACCCACTCCCCTCTCTGATGCCTTAGGCACTGAGGGTATGGTAAATAAATAAATAAATAAGTAAGTAAAAAAGTCGCAGTGTCGCCCGAAAGGCGAAGCATCGATTGCGATAGCATATTAGCAGGCAGCCACACGAAGTAAGGATATTACTTTTATCAGCCTATTATTACTATTTATAGCCGTCTCAACTTGTAAACATTCGCTTGCTAAATAAGTTAACAAGCATTGGCTTCAGCGCGCACATCAAACATAAACACACCACACTCGATGACCGCGGACACCCGCTGTCAATACGCTGGCGTGAGGACACGCGGCAGCAGCAGCGAGCGAAGTGGTCTTCGTGCTGTCTATCGCTACAACGCAAAGTGAGCGCCCAGAACACACAGCACGCGCAAAGCTACGAGCCGACGATGCACCTAGACTCTGCCCCCAACGCAGATCGCTCTCAAGATTCGGCCGCGCGACCGCACGCAGCCGCTACATGCGCAGTTGCAGCAGGAGTAGAACGCCGTTCCCCAGCCCCCCCTCTCCCACTCCAAGGTGCCTCGCAACGTTGGGTGCCTTGCGCACGACGGAAGACGGCGCGCTTCCTCCCCGCTTTCGTCTCTTTCGCGCGGGCGAGATTGAGCCGCGATCGTCGGCTCCAGTGGCGTAGCCAGAAATTTCGTTTGGGGGGGGGGGAGGTGACGTTGCTGGTCGGCCTCCTCCTTATAGAATTTGTCGACGGATTAAGTACGTGAATAATAACTACATCGCCATTGCCAAAGATGCTGCAAACGAATTCTTGAACGCTGTGCACTGTCAAGACAAGTAAAATATGTTTTTTTTTCCCTAAAAGAATATACTCGCATGTCTCAAAAATTGTGCCCGAAATAACTGATATCAATGCTTCCATATTTTCTGTCTATTTAATAAGTAAAGATAATATCACACGAACTTTAGAACTATATCAGTTTGAAACCAGCAAAGCAGTGCATGCCGCTGATATGAAAAATGCAAAGGCTATAAAATGAACAAGCTGAGGACAAATATTCTAATGAATTAACATTGTCCTTCAAGAACATTGTTTACATTTTTGAACATAGGACACGGCCAGGGAAAAATTCAATGACGCTGTCCTTTGTTCCAATGTATTGCGCAGGAGCAGCTATCACCGGTCATGTATTGTGAGTAATTGCACCGGAATTATAGTCGCAACAGAGAGCACATATAAAGAGCAGGAGTTCTGCAAAATATACGAGGGCGAGTCAAATGAAAGTGAGCCAATGCGAATATATGGCAAACAACCAGTACTATATTAAAAAAGGTAGTCTGCATGAGCATTTAGACATTTGTCCCACTGAATAACGAGTCGCATGATTCCCGTGTCATAGAACTCCGTGGGTTGCTGCTTCAAAAATTCTGTAACTGACTCTTTGACGTCATCGTCCGACACGAATCTGGTTCCCTTGAGGTGTTTTTTCAAATGCCCTAAAATGTGGAAGTCCCAAGGTGACAGGTCTGGGCTGTATGGCGGATGTTGCAGCATTTCGCTCTTGAACTTTGCCAGCTTATGTTAACCATATCAGCAACGTGGGGACGGGCATTGTCGTAGAGCAAGGTGACCCCATTCCTGAATTTTCCACGTCGTTTGTTCTTGATTGCGACACGCAGCCGATCCGGTGTTTCAATATATCGGAAACCATTGATAGTCTCTCCAGGTTTAGCGAATTCGAGCAGTAATGGCCCTTGACGATCGAAAAAAAAAAAAAAGTCAACAACACCTTTCCGGCGGAAATGACGGCCTTTGCTCCATTTGGGGCCGGTGAATTGGAATGTTTCCACTGTAAGCTTTGCCGTCGTGTTTCAGGCACGTAGTAGTGGCACCATGATTCGTTCCCGGTCGCATTTGCAGACAAGAAGTCGTCACCCTCATTGTGACACCAGATTAGATTAGTCAAAGCAGCGCCTAACTTCTCCGTCTTCTGGCGGTGGTTCAAAATGTTGGGCATCCATTGCGCGCACAAGAGCTGATAACCAAGATGTTAAAGGGACACTAAAGTGAAAAATAATTTCTTCTGCATCCGTAAATTACCGTTCTACAACACCAAAAACACCACTCTTACAACGATAAGATGTTTGGTAAGCCAGAAAAAGCGCAAGAACGAAATACGGGTGGCGACGCCCACTTAAGTTCCCGCACCTGGGGGCTGTGACGTCTTGGATTTGATGGTATCTTCTAGGGCCTACTAATTATAAATAGCGGTACAGATTGACTACATTGTGTTCTAAAGGAGCCAAATATTGAACATGCCAAGTTTCGGGAAACTTTATTCAGCCAATGAGGCCCAAATGCGATAACATACTCTGGAATCCCTAACGTCACGCTGACGTACCGGCGCTGGGGTTTCGGCGCGAAATTAAAATAGTGATTCTTGGACCTTCATTTTCTCATCTAATAATCAAACTATTCTTTTTAAATGACTGCCTGCAGGGTTCTCAAACAATTCTTCATTAGTCTGAACTGATTTATTGTTTCGCTTTAGTGTCCCTTTAATGAATTATGGTGTGAATCGAACCGTGACTGATGTTCACAGGCACTGCCTTCATCGATGCTTATTCTCTGTTATTGTCTAATCAGCTCATCAACCTTGGCAACTGTGTTGGGGGCGATTGCACGGTGGCTTTGGCCCAGTCTTCGATCGTCTTTGCAACTTTCACATCCTTCTTTGAACCGTTTCCTCCAACTCTTCACAGTGGTCAATGAAATGCAATGTTTAACGTACATGGCAGCCATACGGCGACTAATTTCTTTTTGGGAAACAACTTCAGCTGTCAAAAGCCTCAGGAAACCACAGTGTTCAACTTCTGCAGTGTCCATTATGTCACGCAACCATGTTAAACCCAGTGAATGAGAGCACTAAAACCCGTTATCCTCACATCTGCGTGTCACTTTTGTAAATGAGAGATGCTCCTGCGCCACGCGCATGCCTCGCACATAAAGAATCGAACGATTATTGCGTGGGGTGGGTTAGCTCCTTTTCATTTGATTCGTCCTCGTACAGTAGAAATTAGAAGATACAATGGAATATATATATGGTGAAAATACAGCGTGATAAAGGGCAAAATATTGTCACTGGAAACAGTGACACTAATTCACGTAAACATTTCACGTATACAGAAAACCTCGCAACAAGATATTTAAATATGCGTACAAGTCTCCAATTAATCTCTGTATCTAAGAACAAGTCACTGTATATAATGCGTCAAACAAGGCAACTAAACATATTGCGAAATCAGAGATACAAAGATCACAGCACCCCCCTCCCTACACTCCCCTTGATGTATCGCGCGCGACAGGAGGCGGCGCGCTTCCTCCACGCTTTTTTCCCTTGCGCACACAAGACTGAGCCACCATCGTCAGCTCACCCATGCACCCCCCCCCCCTCCCCGCCCACCCCCAACATTTTCACTTCGCACATACAGCATGCGGCGCGCGGTCACGATGTTATCGCCCTTGGACTTTATACGGAACATGAAGGCGACGGCGATGGCAGGACTGCGCCTCGAGTGTCCATATAATTGCTGCCGCAATAATATACGAGTATCCGGCAACTCAAGCGTCCCGTGGACCATTACATTCCGCAAAAGAAGTAACAAAACCGAACTTTCACCACGCGACAATTTGTGGCACCGCAACAATGTTTTATTTTTTATTTCTTGTGGGTGCGGGCGCACGGAAATAAAAAGCGCATGTTGGCCATAATCGAATGCCTACTTTGGGCGCCTAATGTGGCTACCGAAGGAATATCGAAGAAAACGTGAGCCGCTTGGTCCACAGAGATCCATACGCATACTGCTCGGTATCCTACACCGGCGAGACAAAATTTTATGGAGAGGTTGCGCTCAAGCGAACGCGCTGCTTGCTGTCGAGTCCCCGCAGTAATAGACCTCAGACTCTGCCCAGGCGGCGCTGCGGAAAAACCCGTCACCAGCGCCCCCATCGGAGCCTTGGCGCGAACTGAGTAGTGCAAGGAGAGCTGTCCGCAAGCGAAGGTGCATAGGCCACAATGGACCCTTCTCTTTCGTTTGTGTTGAGGCACGGTTTCCTAAATATCAAGGACCTGGAAAGCTTCTTCCGCCCATCCACGCTTCGGAAAGGAAGCTCAGCGGGGCGAAGTACGTGTACAATATAAAATAAAGTCTCAAGTGTTATTTCGGCGTGCTGCAACTCGCAAGTACAGAGAGCATCAGGTTTGCCTATAGGCATATCAGCATAAAAATCTAAGCATTTCAAATTGGTTCATATTGAATATGTCCTGAACACAAGACTTAACTATCTCCTATATCTTTATTATTTTATCGTAATGTTTTGTCTCGCAATTATTTACAGAGAGTAAATCCTTTCATAGCCTTTTACAGGGCAGCAAACAGAAAACGTTTTCAAAGGCAGAAAACAGCGTGCGATCATAACGAAAGTAAGCTTCCTACAGTGCCTACGCGCTGCATCTTTCTTTCTCGCAGGAGCTACAGCATCGCTCAGCATCGCGCAGACGCTTCGAGCAACAAGCGGGCACAAATTAATGTAAATAAACGCGACATTTTTTTCTTTACACACGTGCGTTACTTCGTAATTACTCATCCAGTGCTCCTACAGCAACTTTCTTGCTCACATTTGAAAAACGCAGTCGAGCAGGCTCAGCACATTGCGAAGCGTGCTTGTTGTATCGGCGCAGGACATACAAAATACCGAAAGTAGAAATGAGCTCGCGATACAACGATGCTCTAGAACAGGATTTTGAATTCATAAACGAACCAAAATGTTTGGTTAAGCTGACCTGCCAAATCTCTCCGTTCCACTTGTTGAGTCAAGCGGAGGCGGACATCTGTTAAAAGGTGGAGATATCAATGGCACATAAGCAGGATGGTTCGCAACGTTGTTTTTTCTGTTATCAACGAAGTGGCGGCTGCAGATTCTTGAGTTTTCGCTTGGTCACCACGGTCCTCCATCAGGGCTACGCAACACAATTACAGAAGAACAATATTGTCGGACTTTCTCATGCGAGCCGCTGTGTTGTGGGGAATGCAAGTAATAAGATTACCCAACAGGTTGAACGGCCCGTATCCAGCGCTCTCGCCTTTTTCCTTCATACGATCGCGATGGAAATCGGCAAAGCTGAACGTTGTTATTCCGTCCTTCACGTTCATGGAAATTTACAACACAAGAGTATCGTCGATTGCGGCGTTTCTTCGTAGCGCGCGGAGCTATCGCAGTTGCCGTCGCTTCTACCATCAGTCTGACGAGTGAGCCAGCAAGCGCTTTATGGCAGTTCGGCGGCGCGTCCGACTAACGTAGAAATTCAAAGCTCTCTGTCTGGGTGTTAAATGCGCAAAACACTCGCAATATGGACCAAAATCTAGTTAAATCGTTGTTTCGCAGTCGCTAGCTGCATAGGCAACTTAGCAAGGGAGTCGGGCTTCGCACTACTCAAATACTGCCTCTTCGCACCGGCAGGTGGCGCTACGCGTCTTGCAAAACTCCAGAGTCTGACGTCCATGGCGGTGAGCGACCATTGTTTCTTTTTCTCGTCTGCTAGCCAGAAAGCGTCCAAAACTCTACCAGGCGAAAATCCACTCGACCAGAGAAAAACGAACGCGCATCGAAGTCCTCCGCGCGGTCGTCGGGGCAACACGAGAACAGCGTGTGCGCTCTGGCTGACTCTGGCAGCCCGCGGGTAGCTAGAACAAAAAAAAGAAAAGAAAAGAAAAAAAGAAGAGGCTCAATGTGTCCTCGCGAATAAACGTCAAAGTAGAAAAATAAATATGTAGTTACCTTTCCTGGCTTTAGTGTCTTGACATGGATGCTTTGGCGTAAGTGAGAAAAAAAATTATATTTTTTTGTGACATGACGGCACAAATGAACCACCACAACGCTTCGTCTCATCGCATCTCGCTGCGTGCTTTGCCAACTTCTCTGATAGTGTGTTGATTTGGCTTGTCTGGTTGTGCGTTCCGATGTACGACGTTAGAAAAGTCAATCCACCTTTGGTGTCAAATGTTTATATATAAACATTGGGGGTTTAATGTTATAACATTAAACCCCCAATGGTCCGGAATTTAAAATCTAAATAAAGCACGACTATGTCAATGTCAATGCACCTTCGCATCAAAAGTTTGTGAGAACTTTATACCCATAAAGATTCGCAATTGAAATCCATGCGCTCCGTAGATTCCGCGGACTCCGCGAGGTGCCGCAACGAGCCCGCTTGCCAACAAAACTCCCTTGAAATTTTGCTCAGATAGGGCTCCGTGCGTTATGTGACTCCCGGTGCATGTGCGTTGCCGCGAAATCCAGCCCGATTTCGCAATGTTCGCGCTGAAATGTCTTTTCGAGCAAGAAATGGACATTCTAGACAAAATCCAGCATGATTTCTGGCGCCGGGGGTTGTTTTGGTCGGCGGTGAATGACACCACGGAAAATTTCGGGGGGAGGGGCTGAAGCCCCATAAGCCCCCCTCTTGGCTACACCCCTGGTCGGCTCCCCTCGCACGCCTTAACTAGCACATACATCGTACAGGAGCGCGGCGACGGTGTGTTAAGGCGAGAAAATGGTTTGATAAATCGAGATTAACGTAACATACATGTCTTTAGATCGTTGCTCTGGACGGCCTGATGCCTCGCACAATTCGCCCGCCGATGCTTCATCATCGCCGCTCTGCTCTCGCCCTGGCGGCCCGGGCAGGTTCCTGTTACTTCATAATCCGGTGAGAGTATGCGTCTAGGAGGAGCTATTCACATGGAGCGGCGGTGTCTGGCTAACCGGACTTATTTACTCTGATTTGCAACTCGAGGGGAGTTAATTCCACTCATATTTTTCAAACACATTTCGATAGCCTGATGCCTGTCACCGACTTGCGATAGCGCTGGAATGCATAATAATAATGCGCCAGAAGTCCACCGTGAGGCGGCCATATATTACAAAAATACGGATTTATGCCTACCTTAACGCGCCCCAAAACCTCAGTTTTCCATGTCGCTTTCTTCAAAGTGTGGCTGCAGTAGCATAGATCCAGCGAAATGCATGAAAATTTCAGTGGCATGAATATAATGCGCATACTTCATCATTTCACTTCATAATGCACACACCGCTGGGCATTAGTTCGAAAAGCGGCTAATCACTTTGAGTACGCTAACGTAAGCGAAAATTGAGGGCTCGCTAGAGCGTAGTAACAGGAACACGGTAGAGCGAGCTACTCGAATACCGAGCCCAGTCGTGCTCGCAGATTCTATCGAATTGTTATGTCGTACGTGACAACTAATAATTCTGCTATTGGCTTGAAGTAGCAAAACAAAGTTTGCGCCATTTCTGTCGCTCTAAGCAAGAGCGCGCATGCAGTTTAGATACTAGCACAACGTTGGCAGACCGGACCGTCCGTGCCAGTGTTGACTCAATACTGCCGCCTGGGCAGTGTCAGGAGCCCATAGTCACTGAACGAATTCGGCGGGCAGTACTGCAATCTAAAGCATGCATATGACGTTTGCCAGTGCCGTTGCGAAACGAGTCGTAATACCTACACAATGTCCTCATTAGGTGCTTTACAATGCTGAGTCAGGTGCTGCTCCCGAAGTTCTCGCGCAGTTTTGCAACGGCAGTCGAATACCATCTTATGTTGCGAATTTCAATATTATGTTGCTGCTACAATCGCCACGGAACTTAGCGTTCTGTCACTGGGAAGACCAGTGGGAGTCCACGACCTTCGCTCCCTGATTCCGATAACGGTCGAATGCGAGAAAAAAGAAAGAAGAACGCTCGGATACCGAGCTAGGGCGCCTCAATGTGCACCTCCTTCCCGCGCAAGGAGGATATCGAGGCAGCCGATACCAAGCTTTTTTCATTCTGACTCCGGGCGGATGTAGAACATTCTTTGCAGGGGTCGATGCCGCGTCCGCCGCCGGTTGTTGGCGCGTCCACACGGCTGCATGTGCTGGCCCGAGCGGAGTGAGTCCTGGCAATCAGTCGGTCTCCTCCAGTGGTACATGTACCAGTGCAGGAACCACTCCTGAAATGGCTCGAGAATGTTTCTGCTTCATAAAGATTAGAAAAGAAGGTTTTTGTGGACGGTACAAATCACGAGGGACAACGGGGTAGCCGTGAAACTCCTGACATGCATGCAATGTGAAACTTGTGCTAGCGTTAAGTCCGGCTTTTTTTTTTTTTTCAGCAACGTGTAATGTGTTTGGAAAACTAAAAGGTACGTTTTTCTTGTTTACTGTATCCTGCTTGATAGAGTGTAAATAAAGTAAAATAAGCGGACGGACCTTTCACGTGTATGCAGTATCAGTACTGCAAGTTGTGCGAGCGTTGATGTCGGCCTTCCCAATGATGCACGTCTGCTGCATTTCGATGGGGGCGAAATGCAAAAAAAAGCGTCCGCGTCCCGTGCATTGGGAGCACGTTTAAAGATCCTCAGGTGGTCAAAATTAATCCGGTGTCCCCCCCACTATACGACGTGCCTCATAATCCAATTGTGGTTCTGGCACTTAAAAACCCAGAATTCAAGTCAGCATTCTGTTCTTTCATTTGGCTGGCTCGGCTTCTTTCTTCCTTTCTATGTTGCGCTGTACCAGTTTTAGAATTCAATGCTCCACGTGTACTTTTCGAAAACCCAAATGAGCATTTGTCTTGTTTGGTGCATTTTGCATGACGGAGCAAGGCTTGATATATATATATATGTATATAAAGGGGGGGGGGGGGGCAATATGCAACCACCTGCCAGTGTGAGTATTATGCGCGTGTTAAAATCCTGCGATGAGCATTTCAAGCAATCACTGGTTGGTCAGAGATGCTATTTTCGACTGAGCCACCGAGGCAAGCTGTGACCGCTGGTTTCAGCAAGATAGTGCGTTCAGGTGTTGAAGCTTGCCGAGAACAGAGATGGAGTGTTGATAAGCTTGTTATCTCTATAGTTATGCCAGAGTCGGGCTGCGTATACGTCTACGGCAAACAATGTCGAGATCCGTCGACGGGCAAAGCGGTAAAACTGGAGCCGAAAGTACTAATTTAATTAAATTATCTGGTTTTACGTGCCAGAATCTACGGCGATGTTATGAGGTACGCCGTAGTGGGCGACTCTGGATTAATTAATTAATTCCTGATTATTCTGCAATTAACTCTTGTTTATTGTATAGATCTGTCTTCAGATATGTTGCTTACTGTGCTGTTTCATTGACCAAATGCTTGAAATTTCTTCAAGAAGCATTTCATAATCATTACCGTCTTACCTCATTCATGTCGGCCCAGTAGCTACGGCGTTGCACTGCTGGATGTCACGGGTTCGACCCCAACCGCGGCGGCCGCATTTCGATGGGGACGAAATGCAAGAACGCGGGTGTACTTAGATTTAGGCGCATGTTTGGAGAACCCCAGGTGGTCAGCCATTAATCAGGAGCTCCCTACTACATCACGCCTCCTAATCAGATTGTAGTTTTGGCACGAAAACCCCCAGAATTTAATTTAAATTATTTAACCGTTTCATGCCTTCGTATACGCTAAGTGAAGCGATAAAAAGTTTTAACCTTCGCGACATAAACAACGCGTCATCTAAGCGAAGTCTTCTATTAACCAACATTTCAATCCTCAATGTTTAATACCCCTAACACACGGGCGCTCTAAAGTCCTTTATAGGTAAGGGGACATCTACCGGAAAGGCGTTCAAGCGCAGTGACACACGACAAAGGAGTATCTCCCTTACGGCAAAGTTCCTTTGCTGAAAAGCAGATCGCGCATATACTTTTCGAGCGGAAAGGGCAAAAAGCGTGCACGGCTTGTCGATAGAAGAAGGAAACATGTCACAAAACTACGGTGCCCCATAAGTATTTCTTTTATTCTTTTACCTTGCGAAAATGTTTTAATTTTTAGCGGTAGTGCGATTTGTCGAACATTGAAGATTTACTCTAGCTATACTCTCAAACGGTCGCATCACGTCGCCCGTATCACAACACAAACGTGAAAAAGGACGGCAGAAACGTGGGCAGTACCATGGCAGCACCATAATAAACTGCATGCACATCAAAACACCGACTGCCCATAGTTGCTGGGCCAATTTAAATTGCTCCTAAGAACGCAGAAACACGAAGAAAATAAACGAATATGCACATTATAAGCCATCGACGATGAAAAAAAAGAAAGAATGTTTTTAGGTTCTACAATCGCTAAATGTAATCTACATACGCGGCTTCTTGAAAATGTTTTCTCTCTTGCTGCTGTAACAAGCAGCGTCTTTTTTTTTCAGCGTTTATTTGAGGAACCGCCTAAAGAAGTTATTGTGGTGCCGTGTGTCTTCGGCGCAACTCCTTCCTGCAAAGGGTCCTTCAGAGTAACAAAAGGGGGTTTACTGCAAAGGACTTTACTTTTGCCCGTGTGTCAGGGGTATTAGAGTGCAAAAGCTCAATGTGCGACCTTTGCCCGTCTAGTCTGTAGCGCGATTACAAAGGCAATAAAATGTTCGTTTTAGTGTCAGAAAAGCTAAGGTTTAGTCCCCCTATTCGCGATTTATATTACGGGGAGCACGAGCACCGGACCGCGTTGTTCTAAGTGAAAACACTCCTACGTGAAAAAAAAAGAAAAAAGAGGTATGAGGTGGGCTGTGAGCACACCGATTCCACATCTGAAGATTAAAAAAAAGAAAGGTTAAAACTGTTATTTTACAATTTCGTAAAATTTCACGGCGACCAACAGTTTAATCGCTTAACTGCTAACGGTTAATGCTGGTTCTATGCGCATCGTGTTATTGCGCAAAATGCTTTTCTTGCCCTTGAAAAGCTCTTTTACAACCGCGCGTCAGCCGTGCGCTGCCGAGGAGTGGCCACTGACATGGCGGACGCCGTAGCAGATGACGCGGTTGTCGCCACTCTGCACGGAGGGGCAGGCGAGCAGGATATTGAGACACCCTAATTCTATCGACCACGGACGTTATATATATTATTATATATATGTTATTATACTATTATTATATGTTATTCTCCAAGAATAAATATTTTTCGAAAGACTTACCGGGAATTCTTAAAAGCAATCCAAGAAAGTTCTGGAACATAGTTAACCCTAGTAATAAGTGCAGTAATATTTCATTGCAGGATAAAAGCAACGCACCTATTCCTGACAATGAATGTCCGACAGGATTTAACTCATTTTTCACATCCGTCTTTACAAGAGAAGATAATTGTAACATACCTTTTGTTCCCGATTTTGATTTCCAGTACATGGCTCCCATCACTATCACTTTAAAAGGCGTAGTCGATCTTATAGATAACCTTAAAATGTCTTCATCCTCTGGCATAGAAGGTATAAATTCTAAAATACTAAAAAACACGATACTAGTATCAAGTAAAATTCTCCTACGCCTATTTAACCAATCCCTTACAACTGTATGCTTCCTACAGATTGGAAGTAGCAAAAGTAGTTCTTGTCTTTAAGAAAGGTAACAAGAGTTCTAGTGATAATTACCGTCCTATATCACTAACATCCATTTGCTGCAACATGTTGCAACACATTATCGCATCCCACATATATTCTCATTTTGAATGTAATACATTTTTTACCCGAAACAGCATGGTTACCGAAAAGGATTTTCTTGCGAAACCCAACTACTAGAATTCACGTCAGACTTACACTTTGATATGAACAGTAATAAACAAATTGACTGCATCTTTTTGAACTTCTCAAAGCATTCGATCGTGTAGCCCATAGTCGCCTGATATCAAAGCTCTCAGCAATTAAACTCGACTCACTAACCCTCTCATGGATTCGTAATTTTCTTACTAATCGCGAACAGTTCACTGTTGTTGCTAACTTTACAGCTTTCTGTTGCTCAATACGGGCTACATAAAAGTGTTTTTCCGAGCGTGAAAGGAGCCCGCGAATGCACGCAAAATTGCAGCGGGTCTGGCCGCCCGAGGCACTTTGCGTGTATTCGTGGTCTACTTTCAAGCTCGGGAAACACCTTTATGTAGCACGTTTTGAGCAACAGAAAGCTGTATCAGGAGTTTTTATGTTGCTCTACAATTATGTCATTGACACTTTGATACTAATAAAATAATTCAGACGTTGATTGATTATTTGGAATAATTATGCTAATTAGGTAGAACGCACAAAAAATTATCTGAGTATCTCCAAACAAGTTCTCTAGTTCTTGCAGGCACTGCAATGACATCGCTAGCCTAGACCATATGCTCTGGCGTTGCCCCTCGTTACGAGGCACAGAACAAATCAATGAGGACAAGTGGCTCCCCGCTATCAACAGCCCCGATGCCGGGGCGCAACTATGGGCTGTCCAGAGGGCCCGTGCACGATGCGGCGGTCGGGCACGGCCTGACTGTCCCAACGTGGGAGCGGCTGGGAGCGGCCCGCAGCGCGCTGAGTCGCGTACCTCAGGACCTTATTAAAGTTTTGCATCCATCCATCCATCTATCTCCAAACAACGGCGAACAACATTACCATGGTTCAGTCCAGCTACGTGGCATTTGCAGACACTTAAATCTTGGTGCATGATAGTTGGGACACCCTGTATACAGGGTGTTTCAGCGAACACTTTCAAAAATTTTTAAAGGTTGCTTGTGGCAGATAGCACAATTCTAGTTCATGTGCTGGTCTACTCGAAGAGGTGTACATTACTTGCACAAAAAATTGAAATGCATAATCGACTAATTAACCAAATTTCACTAATTAAACTTTTAACTAATTATATTATGGCCCATATTGCAACTTACAAGTTGTAGCCATGTAGCTCGCAAGGCGCATCCACTTAAAACGAATTCTCAGGATGACACCAGTGTCGAGATGTTAATTCCCCCTTTGCGGAGAAATGCATTGACGTTCCAGTTACTTTTGCGCTTCAATGTATAAAACAACGTTTTGTTTAGGAAGCAACTGGAACGCTAATGCATTTCTCCGCAAAGGGGGAATTAACATCTCGAAACAGGTGTCATCCTGAGAATTCGTTCCAAGTGGATGCGCCTTGCGAGCTACATGGCTAGAATTTGTAAGTTGCAATATGGGCCATAAGATAATTAGTTAAATTTTTAATTTGTGAATTTTTTTTAATTAGGCGATTATGCATTGCAATTTTTTTTTGTAAGTAATGTCCACCTCTTCGAGTAGACCAGCTCATCAACTAGCATGGAGCTATCTTCCATATATATATATATATATATATATATATATATATATATATATATATATATATATATATATATATATATATATAACCCGGATGTTGCAGTGTCTGTCGAGTGGCGTTGAAGTCGGCGAGCAGTGACCGCTCGTTTCACGGCAAACAGCGTCAGGCGTACTGACCGCGTGAACTTAAAAAAAAAAATAACAAGGGAATAGGAGTGCGTAAGGCCGAGGCGAAAATATCCGAATCATTTTCCCCATCCAATGGACGTCGACTTTTTGGAGAAGGGTACTTGACAGAAACTGCAACGATTGTTGCTGTCGCAAGCACTGCCGCAGATAACGTCAGCCGAAGCACTCGTCAAACCCCGTGCAATTACGTGAACGGCGCGCCAAGCAAGTGCACGCGTGCGAGTTATTGTTGCGGGCCAGTGCGAAAGATTACCCAGTGGCCGACGAATAGCGCGGTTAGCGACCCCAGCTGGTGACCGATGAACAACGCCAGAGTGCATTCGTTTAACTCGGAATGCTACAAAAATGTCACGCGCATATGTCGCACTTATCACCTTATATTGTATACGTACGGTTAATGGACAGCGTACTGGCGGACGGAAGACTGCAAAGGGGAGACTGACACCAAGCGCTGACCTCCGACAAAAATTCTTCTGTTCTAGAACCCCACATACTTATTCATACACACACGTACTCATCTAACCAAACGGCCACTTGGCTAACTTGCCGAAACTAAAAAGTAGAAAATTAAGCGGAACCTCTCTAAACGGGAACTGTCCAAGATATGCGTAGCATTGTATTTTATTGATTGATTGATTGATTTATTTATTTATTTATTTATTTATTTATTTATACATACTGCAGCCTCAATGAGGATATTGCAGGAGTGGAATGAACAACAAACATACGAACAAACATTTAGCACAGCTTTATCACAGATTTAGCACAAACAAACACAGCTTGCGTGAATTGTTTCAGTGGTATAGTGAACGGATGTTGCCCGGTAATGAATTCCAGACTATCAATTGTTGATGAAAAAAAAAACTGTTCTTAAAGGAATCAGTGTGTACAAAAAAGGTTGAGATATTTAGCGCATGGTGACTCATCGTACATGTAGGTTTGGAAAAAGTCAAATAGTTATCTAGAGAGGAGAAGCGGGGAGAATTGATAAACGTGTGAAGGAATTTTAGGCATTCAAGTTTGCCACGCTCTGCAAGAGGAGTAAGACTTAGACAGTGAAAATTCCTTGTCATATCTCCTACAAACAAAACGCACTGCCTTTTTTTGCGCTGATTTAGTTTTTCGACGTCACAGTGTTCGTATGGATTCCATACAAAATTAAATTATGGGGTTTTACGTGCCAAAACCACTTTCTGATTATGAGGCACGCCGTAGTGGGAGACTCCGGAAATTTCGACCACCTGGGATTCTTTAACGAGCACCTAAATCTAAGTACACGGGTGTTTTCGCACTTCGCCCCCATCGAATTGCAGCTGCCGTGGCCGGGATTCGATCCCGCAACCTGGTGCTCAGCAGCCTAACACCATAGCCACTGAGCAACCACGGCGGGTTGGATTCCATACAACGCAGCCATATTCTAGGATGGGGCGAATGAGGGTTTTATATGTAAGAAGTTCAGTTTCTTGAGGAGCAAGACGTAGCGTACGATGTAAGTAACCTAGTCTTTTAAGGAGCTTGTGACAGGTGACATCAATGTGTTTCGACCATGACACATCGTGTGTTAGCAGGATACCTAAATATTTGAATTCGGAGACCCTATTTAAAGTAATATTGTTAAAGGCATAGACAAAGAAGGAAGGGCATCAGTGTCGTAAAAGATATGGAGACAGTTTTGGAAAAGTTGATGTTCATTTGCCATGCTTTGGACCAGTTACAGAAGTCAGCAAAATAATTGTTAAAGACAATATGATCTGTAGCAGATTTAATTGCATGATATAAAACGCAATCATCTGCAAGAAGGCGTATTTTAACTGAGGTGTGTACGGGAAGATCATTAATATAAAGCAAGAATGAAAGAGTACTCAGTACTGAGCCTTGGGGAACCCCTGATGAAACAGGCATCAAGGGTGAGTTAGTAGAGTTGAAACATACGTATTGAGAACGCTGGGAAAGAAAGTCCGATATCCAGCCAACCAAATATGCATTTTTTAGTATAGCGAACATCTTGTGCATAAGTTTAGGGTGTTAGACACTCTATAAAAATAGCATCAATCTGGTCACCTATATGTCTAAAGGGCTGCTGATGTCATGAACTAATTCTGTCAATTGTGTTATAGTGCTAAGGCCATGTCTAAAACCATGCTGGAAAGTGCATAAAATTTTGTTAGTTTCAAGAAATTCCATAAAATATTTAAAGATAATGTGTTCGAGTAATTTACATGAGTGTGCTGGTTAGGAGATTAGCCTATAGTTAGATAACAATTGAACGTTACCCGACCTAAATAAGGGCTGAATTGAAGTAAGTTTCCACGAGGGAGGAAGGGTGGTGGTTGAGAGAGATTTTCTAAAGATAATTGTTAGATTAATGTTAGATTAGAATGTTAGAATTGTTAGCACCAAAGAGAGTATCGAACGAGAAAAAACAGTCGGGATACCGTAAGGACCACACGACTTCTTGTAAGTTTAGGATTAGGTTGAATACACCCTTATTGGAGGGTATGGTTCGGAATCAAAAATATGACGGTCGCCGTGGTGCGGAATGTGTTATGCATGATAATGATGTACATTTCTGCAGCGCGAAGCACTGACGTGCGGAAAGAAAGGTAAAGAAGGACGAAGGAAGTGCAAGAGAAGGAAAATACGAGCGCTGATTACCACTTGAGTTTATTGGTCACACAAACACACACACACACGCACACACACACACACACGCACACACGCACACACACGCACACACACACACACACACACACACACACACACACACACACACACACACACACACGCGCGCACGCACGCACACACACACACGCACGCACGCACGTACATGCACACAAGCACAAGGTGATATGGTTATCGAACACTGGGCGTCAGAGACACAAGTCCCATCGGTAGGTTAATAAACCTACAGTAAAAAACTAGACAAGATCCCTTTATTAATTACTTCTCTCCACCTTGCGGGTTTCTGCAGAACTGCTGCGTCAAACACTTGCCTTTGCTTCGTGTTGTCGACAAATTCCACTTCGCCCTGCCATCTGTTAGCCGCCTGGTTAGCTCAGATGGTAGGGCGGCTGCCCCGGATAGGCGGTGGTCCCGGGTTCAAGTCCCGGACCAGGACGAGTTTTTCTTCAACTCTGAGGCTTTTCTTTCGAGGAACCCGTATGGGTTTCCTCTGTAGCAATTGCTACGAACGGGTGGATGTCTTATTTTCCCCCTTTATTATTAATGTTGTCTAGTTTTACTGCTCGTTTATTAACCTACCGATGTGACTTGTGTCTCTGAAGCAGTGTTCGATAACCATATTACCTTGTGTATATATGCGTGTGTTTTGTGACCAATAAACTTAGCTGGTAGTGAGCGGTCGTGTTTTTCCTTCTGTTGCCATTCCTTCGTCCTTTTTTACCTTTCTTTCCGCAGATCAGTGTTTTTTTTAATTTTTTTTATTGCGATAAAGACTTGCCCTTAAGGCATAATTCTTGATGCATAATTCTTGATGCAGATCAGTGTTTCGCGCTGCAGAAATTTACACCATGAACTTAAACCAACTCGCCCACATCGCTATTCTTATTCAGTTGAAATGATGCGTGTGGGGGTTAGGCTGATGTAGTACGCCTTACTTATACGAGGGAGAATCAGAAAGTCCTTGCCCCTATTTTTTAAAAGCCAAATTACGGCTGTGAATGCGAAGTGAACATATTCATTCACAGCGGTGGACCTCTCTTGGACCGGCCCGGCCTTGTCTGCCGGTAGCTTCGCAGCATGGCGCTGCTGGAGTTGTTCAAGATGGCGGTTGTGCTCTACACGTCCACGGCGTACGAGCAACGAAGTGTGATTCGTTTTCTATAGAGCAAGGGACGAACACCCATCCAAATCTACAGGGAAAAGCAGCCCACGTATGGGGAAAGGTGTCTCGCTTTGAGAAGTGTGAGGTGGTGGTGTTGTGAGTTCGCAAAAGGTCGCGAAGACTTGCATCACGATGAGCCTTCGGGGAGGCCGCGTGCGTCGCTGATTGACGACAATATGGCACAGAGGCATCTCAAATTAGTACTGCGATGGGACAAATGTATGAACTGGTGTGGGGACTAAGTGGAAAAATAGTGCAAGGTAAGCAGAATAGTAGGTTTATATTTGTGATGACCTGTGTGTACCTTATTTTGGCTAATAAGAAATAGGGGCAAAGACTTTCGGATTCGCCCTCGTATATGCGTGAGGAGTAGGAGCAGGGAGACGGACACACTTACACTGCCGAACATACACATTCCGCACCACGCCAACCGACATAGTGCTACGCATATCTTTGACAGTTCCCGTACAAAGTGGTTCCGCTTAATTTGTGTGCGTGATACCCGGCGCTACATGACCAACGCGTTAATCCCGTCATAGACAGCGGAGGGGGGACGGCTATGCGTGTATGCGTAATTAATGCACGAGTGGCGCATCATCATGTTTTGGGTCCCCTTTAGTCACCTTCCTACCTCACTGGCCGTGTGTTTACCGAGGCGTCCCATACATGGTTGCTATCCGCCTTTTAATAAAGGCTGACATTTCTGTCCTATAGGGTTTAGCGCCTGCTTTCTACGTATTGTGTATGGCCTATGCTATACAGAACAGGTTATCATGATGATGCCGGTGGTTAGGTCTGAAAGTGTCGGGCGCATCTTTCTTTATTACTTTCGGCAAGTTGGCCACATGGCAGCTTGATTTCTTATCACGTGCGCTTGTGAATATATGCATATGCGTGGTTCCTAATAATGAAAACATTGTTGGGAATAAGTGCTTGTATCCGTCATGCCCCGTCTTGTCTTAATTCCGTCCGCCGATACATGGCATGGACAGAATTAGGACTTGAATGATACCATAGCACTGGCTGATAAAACGATAGGATAATGACGAGATTATGGGTATGTGTATATGGAAGACGGCCGTATGCAAGACGATGAAGACACGTACTTATCGTGATTACGAACGTATTAGCGAATGCGGTTAGCCAATTGGGCAAATGCCCCTTACGGAGGCAAAGGCTTGTGAATTCGGCCACAGATACGCCCTGTCGTCTTAGATCAGATTGCAATTCCAATACTCAATTTCAACGGATTGTCTTTTCCTCTGAGCGGAGGATGCAGCAGCTATAAATCTTAGATGCAACAGAAAGTCGTTACTACTGCAAATAGGCGCGAGATGAACAACCCTAAAGATTTGCTCGTAAGAAAAAAAACGGAGAAGCAAAGGCTAAAGTAGAGCTGCGACACCTTTTGCACACACACACACACACACACACACGCACACACACACACACACACACACACACACACACACACACACACACACACGCACACACACACACACACACACACACACACACACACACACACACACACACACACACACACACACATATATATATATATATATATATATATATATATATATATATATAAACACTATTGTGATGTGTATGTTGCGCCTTGGTATGAAGTCGAGAGACAAAACGCCAAGTGGAAGTATGGAAGTTTTACCCTGTCGTGGCAAATCGGTTACAAGGCATGGCACTTCTTCTTCGGATTCATCTTGCTTCCAGGCTGGCACTCGAAGGCCTTGGAAAACGGCTCGTAGTTGCTAAGGGGCACGTTCACCCGGTACTTTGCCGGCGCCCAGGTCGCGTGGTCGATGACGCGCTCGATGTCCTCGTCTGGGTCGCAGAAGGACTGGCCGAACATCAGGTAGAAAAGCTGTTCCGAGCTCACGCTAGGGAGGTTCTCAAAGTGCAGGAACACATTTTGGAAACCTAGCGCGTCCATGGTCGATATGTAGAACAGCAGTGACGTCCGATAGGCCCTGTGGAGTACAGTTACGGCCACGTTGTCCGCCATGTTCTCGCGCAGCGTCCGCTGGCCGTCCAGAGACTTGTTAAACGGACCCACTTCTAAGGAGCCGTACTGTTTCTCCAGGCAACCTTTGACGCCCTGAAGCGCCTCCGTCTCGGCGTCAGCGCTAAAGAGGAACTTTTCCTGGAACACGTGGTAGAGGAAGCGCGTCATCACGAAACCCACCGTTGACGACTCGAGAAAGAACTCGCGGCCCTTGAGCACGAGAGGCGCGATGGAAAGGGGCACAGTAAGAACGTTGGTGTCCGGGTCAAACTGTGAGGTCAACTCAAGGTTGCCATCCAGAATGGTTTCTCCAGATTTAAGCACAGATGCGACATAGTGCTCGGACAGCGCAGCCTTGGCCTTCACATAGGATAGAAGCATGTTTTTGACGTCTGGGTCGAAAGTGTTCACAGAATAGTAGGCATCCACGTCGTCCATCAAGCTGAAATAAGTGGGCCCGATTGACATAATCTCGTCCTCGATGCTGTTCACTGTAGTCATAGGGATCTCGACGGCGGAGTCCAACACGCTCCTGCGTGGGTACAACAGAAGCTAATTTCGACTACCACTAAAAGCACACAGCGCTTCACAGGTTCAACATCACGCCGCAAGAAAGTAAGCAGTGAACCCGTAGTCCTTCAGTGAAAAGTTAAGTTTTTATAAAAACACTGTAGCATATTAAAGGTGTTATTTATTCGGCAACACATTATTCGCGCATGCGTATATCAGAACTGTTCTGTCACTGTTGATAAGCTCCTTAATTAACTAAGATTTGCGCATTAACTTCTCATTATTTTCGTTAAGCCATATGTTATTAATAAAGGGAAAATCAGACATCCACTCGATCGTAGCAATTGCTACAAAGGAAACTTCTACGTCAATCACTTGCCTTTGCTTCGTGTGTTGTCGACGAATTCGACTTCGCCCTGCCATCTGCTAGCCGCCTGGTTAGCTGAGATGGTAGAGCGGCTGCCCCGGAAAGGCGGTGGTCCCGGGTTCGAGTCCCGGACCAGGACGAATTTTTCTTCAACTCTGAGGCTTTTCTTTCGAGGAACCCGTTTGGGTTTCCTTTGTAGCTATTGCTACGATCGGGTGGATGTCTGATTTTCCCTTTATTAATTACTTCTATCCACCTTGCGGGTTTCCGCTGAACTACTACGTCAGCCATATGTTATATTTGCGAAATTAAAGTCGGTTAATACAATTGTGTACGCTCAGAAATAGTCATGAGACTACCACCAGCTTCAAAATGTGTTGTACTCAAAATCTGCCGTGAGACTCAATGATGTATTTCAAGGCAGATTGTAGTATAAGTGAAAATAGGTGAAACGCTAGTTTATTTCGCCGAAAGTTTGCGGACGGACACCCATAAGTGGTGACATATGGTGATAGTCTAGGAATACGGATCAAGTGAACTTGCCTCGAGTACCGGCTGGCTTCAGTTCCACAATTGCGAAATTTTCCATAAAGTTTAATTCCTTTATCACGGCAAATTATGTTTGTGATTTCCGTTGGCGGGAATAACGTGTCACCAGAGATTAACCTTTTCATCTGTCTCTTTTAAAACAATTAACCAGTCTTCGCTGAAACACAAGGTATAAGTGAGAAATCTGGAGTACGGCACGAACTTTACTGCACAAGCGACGGGGCACCAACCACTAACAAGGGCATATAATTATCAGAACAATGTAACTAATGGACAATATACAAATGCCCCTTATAGGAGCACTTGCTGGTTGTCTGGTGAAAATTTAAGCAGAACGTTGACTGCGTAATTATCAGGAGAGTTGTAACATGACACAGACTGGCTAACATGTTGTTCGGGCGTAATCGGAACACTGAGCTTGCACGAACGGCATGTGCTTTGTCGACTGTGCAGTTAGCATCTACCCTCAACCTAATTGTGATTCCATACAGAACATTGAATTTAGACAAAATGTCGTAATCGCGAAATTTGAGGTTAGGTTCCCAAATTACCTCACGCGTGATTTAGGCATAGAGGGTGTACTGCGCTTTTGTTTGCGACATTCAACAAACTACACATACAGTAGATTTATTAACCTGCTCGATCGCATCCTTCTTCTTTCTCTGGTTCAACACCGTGCCTTAACAAAAAGTGGATAATCCATCCACGTAAGCAACTGAGGCTCGTACGTGGCTACTGGTAATTATAGTGCCCACTAAAAAGCTGTGCCGTGCTTCGCCTTCTGACTCACCTGTACGAGTTCCGTAAGATGGCTTCTTTCATTCCAGCACTCGTGATGACATCGAGGCGCACAGTTGAGTTGAAATGTCTGACGAAAACGTAGTTGAATACTCTGTAAGTTAGCAGCGAGCAGATCTCCCGGCTGGTGTTTTGAAAGGCCGCTGTCGAGGCAGACTGTTGAAGTTTCACGAAGGGATACAGATGGAGAACTGCGCTGTACTTAACGAAGTCACTGACTTGAGTGGTGGTGAACTTTTGGAGCATCTTGTCAAGATGCTTGAAGTAATCTGGGGACCGAATGACGACGCAGTGGTCCTTTTGTGCAGACTCGATTAGCTTGAACAAGAATTTCTTCCAGTCCAAACCATTCGCCCTGAGGTCGTCAATCGTAGTTGTTTCGTACTCGGATATTTTCTGGTAGCCCTCGCTCCACAAACCCGAGAATTTCTTGAGAAAAATGTCGACTTCTCTAACGTTGTGTGCCGCCTGCTCGGAACCGAGAAGACCTTTGACAAAGGGGACATACTTCTTCGAGAAGGCCTTAGGGATGTCGAATATGTGGTCACCGTCAAATGATCTGGGCCTCCTAAGCACGATGCATTCCCGACTGTTCTTGGCCTTGTTCGTCACGGATACGTGCACAAGTGGGAATACCTGCAGGATTCTGACCAGCGAGGCAAGACCCTCTTCGAGGTTTGCGTCTTTCCCAGACAGCTTGAGAAATTCAAGTGTCTGCTCCATTTGTGCTGGAACGGAGTTGTAATGGCCGTTCTTACAGGCCTTGTAGAAGGACGACACCTGAGCGGTTAGTCGAGTCCGTTTGAGCCAACCCAGACGCGAGTATTTGTCGATGACGTCATGAATCTCACGCAAAAAGTGCCGAACGGCCGATTTGCGCACCGATGACGCCGGCTTTGTGCTGGAACAAACGTAGTCGTAAAAGTCTTCGCACGGGTCCAGCGTCCAGGCTACGTGCTTCTGAAGCTGCTCGCCCTCCTTGAGGCAGTGCTCCGAGGTACATGTGTAGATGAATCCCGAGCGTTGCCGCTGCCACGAGAACAGGTGCGCCGCCTGGAACTCGCCGTGGAACTTGGGCCTGTGAATGTTCTTTACTGTGAAGACGACTACTAGGGCGATTGCCAGCGCCAGGGACAAGGAGAAGATGGCCATCAAAGCTGCCTTGAGTGGTCGCACGCTGCCGCCGGACGCCGCGAAGCCGCCAGCCGCGGCTCCACGCGGTCCTGACGAAGCCTGGTCCGCCATGTCTTTGCCGTGTCCGCTGAGCAGCTGACACCGAACACGCCCACACTACGCTCGTGGGTCTTTCTTCTTCTTCTCTGCTTCTTCTTCGTCACAAATTGCACGTTCCCGCTAACGTGGATGGACGTATCTTTAGGACGAGTGTACTACAAGTAGTGACAATTCTGCCGATGGCAAGCTTCATTTGAGCGGTGGGAGGTACAGCTGACCGGCGATGACCTGGGGGGACAAGAAGCTCTCGTCCAGCAAGTACGTCGAGCAGCCATGACCAGCGGACTCCTGGAATGAGGACACCAACCACTCGACCTCAGGAGCAACGACCTCAATGGTCCAAATAAATGTTTTCTCTCTCTCCCTGTGCCTACTTCCTTCGTACATAATTGCTAAAGAAAAAGTCAGGCACTCCGGCTTTCGATTTTTTTTTTCAGTCGCTATGTGTACTTGAAAACAACGGCAGAGACGGATAGACAGCGGTTTTTTTTTCCTCTAGACGAGTAGATGTGAGTGAATAGATGAGAACTAAATAGACAAAGTCCGACGTTCATGACTATTATCAATTGGAAACATTAGTCTTTTAATCTTAATGAAGCGAACCGCACGCATCTTATACACGACTGTTTTGCTTATGACGTACGACCGTTGTTCCTGCGACATTTCTGACAGAGGACCTGCAAGATCGCTGCGAGACCTCGGCGAGCGCTGTGCGAGAATTTCGCGCGAGGTTATCTGAACTCCCACCTGTACATCTCGGTTATGCACTGTCTCTACAGCAAAGTCAGTTTCAAATATTGGCGTTCGATGTGTTCCTGGTCTCGTATTTAGTGTCGTTATTGTGCAAGAACAACTCATAAGAACCGGCGCCGGTTAGTTATGATAGCAAGGCGGATGCATAAAATTACCTTACGTCACAAGTACTTATTGGTTAGCCATAACTATGGCTATCGTCTCATTAGCATGTTTTGGCTGCCATGAGTGACTCGCGCGCGAGAAGACAATGAGGGTGCCGGCTAAATCGCAGGCCGGCGCGACTTTGCTACCACACATACCAACGCTCGCTCTAATGAACCGTTTTGCAGACAAAATGACTTCATGAATCCGGGGTAGATTTCACAAAAGTTTTAGTTCGCAATGACAAATTGTTGTCACTGACTGGCCGCCTTCACTAATAGTGTGTTCAGTGTAACAAATGGCCGATGCATGTTCTTAGGAACTGCTCTATAGCGCACCAACTGCACAGTGAGTGCAGGTCACGAAGGCCCCATTCACAAAGCTTCTCGTTCGTAAGAAGCGTTTCTCGCTAGCTTGCCGCTTCCGCTACTATCACGCCGACAACCACTATTGGCCAATATATGTTTCTACGAACAGCTATTGCGTACGAAATAATTTCCTAATACGGGAACAAAGGGGGTTCATATACGGGTCATTGGCTTCTGGAGATTTTGTTGCGGACTGGTGCAATAATCACGAAGGCGAAAGCTGTCGGTTTTCTCTAGCGCACAGACACGCGTCAGGAGCCAGATTCACAAAGGTTTGAAGTGTTCGGCGCATGATTGACGATATCATTGACGAGACCACGCGAGTTCGAGCTAACTCAAGGCTGTCATATTCCTGGCAATCCCTTGTACCAACCTGGTACAGCATTGCAACAGCTATACCATTCTTATTTAAGAATTTGTACATCACCTCATTAAGTTGTTCTAGCCTATGTTTACAGGTATGGTTGCGCTTGTCTTCCGAGGAGCTGATGTGGAGAGGGAGGAAGGGCAGGGAAGTTAACCAGATGAGAGTTTTGGAAAAATGGGGGTTGGAAGAAGTGTAGGAAGAGAAAGATAAAAGATGGGAAAGGCGTTCCCATTATAGGCGTTCACACGGGTCGGTGGATCGCAAGACGCGCAATAACTCTTGGAAGGGCTTGTGATGTGATGATTAGTCCCGTCGATGTTGTAGAATGCTTTCTTCCGACAGAGGCCTGTCGTCCAAGTGGTTGAGCACGACGGATAATGATCGTCCATGTGCACTGTACTGTGGGCACTGGCCCAGAACATGAGGCATTGTTTGCTCGTCACCACAGTGGTCGCAGGCTGCGGTGTCGGCCGTTCCTATGCGGAACGCGTAGGCATGGGTGAACACCGAGCTCAAGCATAGCCTACACAAAAGGGTCACGTCTCTTCGGAAAAGTCTTAATAGAAACCGAACTTTTAAGTAGGATTCAGGAAATATAGTCGGACATGCCCTAAGTGTGGTTCATTCCATTCAGATGTGGTGCATTGGCGTGCAAATATGCGGAGCTTCTCTACAGCGTCCGTTCTAAAAAGTGGGATTGATAGGTGGCAGTCTTCTGAATGAGCTGACGAGCAGCTTCATTATCGACAATGAACTGACGCAAAACTCGTCAGTAAGCTGCCCACATTAACAAAGCAGTTCGTACGCTTGAGCGGTTCACAAGGATAGAAGCCGGTCAATCCCGATAGCGGGTTTCGAAGGCAGTCGGCCAATGACAAACAGTTCTTAGGGACATAAATTTTCTCGACTTGTACATCACCAACTAACCAGCCAGCAAACAATAGTGACTTAGGTCCGGCTGACTGCGTTCACTATTTTAACATGTTTGTTTTGCTTTCGCAGTTACTAGCAGCTACAGGAAAGATTCTCTGGGCATAACTCAAGAGCACGTCACTTAAAGCGATATAGCCACATACATGCCTCACTCGTTCTTTGTATAGCATGCACCCTGACTGTCGGTTCTCTGATATACACTCAACATCTCATTGCTAGCTATGAATCCTACTGCACTTAGGATGAAGCCGATTACGAGCAATATAAAATTCGTTTGTGCGCAAATAGTGTTTTCATTGGACAGTAGCCATGAACACTTAATAAAGAACACGGATGCATATGGGACACTTCTGGTTAGATTTGTGTTTTGTTTTGCTGATGCTTACGTTATATTATTTTTTGACAGTATATGTCTATACCTCTCTGTAATCTATATCTACATCTATATATATCTCTGTGATCGCGTGTACGTGTTATATAGAGAAATTGGTGCCCTATATGTGGGTGGCTTATATATGCGGCCAGGCCGTTGTTTCCTTCATGGTGTTTAAGCCATCCTTAAGTAGACTTCGCGATAACCAGGACTTCAGAGCAAGTCTGACACGACCACAAGCGCCGTGACGTTACCAATGGTGTTCGTCGCAACGTGCGCACAACGCAAGGTCGTGGGTTCGAGTGCCTTAATTAACTCTTCATTAATTAAGTGTACCTTAATCAACTTCGCCCTAATTAACACCAAAGGTCGTGGGTTCGACTCCCACCAAAGGTCGAGAGTACGAGTTTTACCAACGGTCGTGTGTTCCAATGTCTTAACTCTACCCCAATTCTTAACTATGCCTTAATTAACTCCGCCTTAATTTACACCAAAGGACGCGTAGCCTTTTTGGACCGTGGCGTGGTCACGCCAACGCAGGATTTTCCGCCTCATGAGCCATATAATGCTTTCGCATTCATAACTTAGTTTAATTACTCCTCTTCTACAAGAACTGAAAGCAACATGCCCGTTTATACTGATGGCTCGACTACATGAACCCGCTCAGGCGGGTCTGTGGTTATAAAGACGAGAGGAATAACACTGCGATTCAAGACGTCACATATCATGACGTCTATGAAGGCACAACTCGAGGTTCGAGATCTGCGCATTGCACTTCCATTCGTCGACACAGAGAATCCTAGTAAATGGTCCTTGTTTTCTTACTCAAAACCGGCTTTACAGTGAATGCAGTCAGATCTCCGACGTAGATCACGCGAACAGCTGACGTACAATATCGTCAAACTTCACCACGGCGTCAAAAAGAAAAAAGAATACCATCAAATTTCTTTCCAGTGGTTACCTGGAAATTGCGGGATCAGGGGCAACGATTATGCATACAAAGTGGCTCGAGCGTCACACCAAGATCACATTGTTCCCATTCCACTTTCCAGGACAGAAGCTGCATGGCAGCTTCGCAACCTGGCACGTGCTCTCAGAGCCCGAATACGTGCTAGAGAAGCATTAGACTACACTGCCCGGTACCCTGTACACCGACGCTGCCACCCACGCCTACCGCTGCGTCCACATGGCCAGCGTGATCGACGTCGACTTCCACGAAGTGGTGTCGGCTTCCTTCACCTACGCAAGAATCACGGAAACAGAGGAAGCGGCTGTTGGCTTAGCCATCATGTCCCGTCCCGCCAGATTAGTATATCACGTTCGTCACGTACTCTCAAACTTCCTGCCGCAACTTTGGCAAAGGACGGATCTCAGCCCCAGCCCACCGCATTCACGACGGTGCCCCATTAATTCGACTCTAGGCGCCAACCTTTCCTAATATTCATTTCAAAAAAAAGAAAAAAAAAATCGACCCGAAGTAGAAATTATATGGACTCCTGGGCCATGAAAATCTTCGTGGAAAACAGCAAGCTCACGCCGCTACCCGAGCGTACGCCACTCGCGGGATCCGCAACAACATGAAGACAGTGACGTACAGGTGGACCCGGTACCCCCCCCCCCCCTCCCCTCTAGTACAACACCATCTTTCACCGCTACAGCATCCCCCGCCGCATGTATCTCTCTCCACACAAATACCTCCCCCGCGAAGATGCCGTCGTCTGGCGTCGACTTCAGACTAACACTTTCCCACAGCTTAGTTTATATCACGTTATACACCGCACCCCTATAAATCCTCCCACTGCGAGGCGTACGCGTCCATGCATACTACCGATGCATGTCCCAACACGCCGACATTTAGCCCTTCCTCAACCACGTATCCGAACAGTGGATGGCCGTGCTGTCTTGCTCTGACCCGCGCGACCAGCAACAGATGGCGTAGCGCGCCCGACAGGCAGCCAAATCCGCCCGAGTCCTGAAATGATCATGGAATTGCCGTGCTAAGCTACCACCGAGGGTTTTCTAACTTGCACATTACTGTATTTTTTCGCTACTTAAGCTAGACTCTTCCCTCTATCACGGAATATATGCAGTGTTTAACCTTCGCGTACATGTTTTAATGATTTGTTTTTGTTTTATTTGGCCTCTGAGCAAATCTGTAACATGCTTATTGAGAAAACTGCTTCAGTGTAATGTCACGTGGTGTCACTTTTTTGAGAAAATGCGGCGATATTTCGTTGTGGGTCGTTGTAAATAACCCTGACACTTTAGTTTCCGGCGTTTCCGATCATATCGAAAGAAAACGGCCAATTAGTACATTTTACAGTGAAATAAGTAATTAAAGAAAATGACAAGTACTGCTACCATATTGCTGAAAGCTGGGCGAGTTGGTTACTGACATTGTGAAACATAGTTCTGCTACGGAAAACAGAACACAAACACGAAATTGACAGCACGGGCGCTGTCCATCAACTGGCTTTACGTCACAAGGGATTACGGGATTACGGGGATTGCAGGAAAGGCTCAAATTCGCGTCAAAAGACCGCGGCGTGCACGGGTTGCTCAGCTATTTCGATCTGTGAACGTAGCAACAACTAGCTAGTCTAGTTCCAATCCCGTGTCTGTGTGAAGAATGAACGCACCATTGTACAAGCATTCAACATCAGTTAAGAGAAAACGATGCCCACAGAGACTACCCAAGAAGAATTGCCGAAAGAAAAAGTTCAGGTGGAAGTCTGGTCGCCTCGGCTGTGGTTTGGTTGGAAATGGTTTCCTTCATTTCGTTAATTTTTTTACTTTGAAGATTTCTTTTCATGTCCGTCCAGTTCTTTTATCTGTCTAGCAATTCCGGTGCACTTATGTAGACTGTCCTGGCGCCGACAGGGTACGCTTCTTCCCTTTAAAGAGATAATAATACCTCTTTCAAACGGGCAAGTTTAGTGTACCTACGGAGAGTGCACTCGGTTTTAAGTGCACTTTCCCAAATCTAAACGTCGCAAGCTGAGTGTACTCGCAGAAGAGTGCACTCCGGTCGGAGTGCGTTCACGGAACGCACTTTGCTGGTCGAGTGCGTAGCCTTGCCGCCAGCGGTTTCAACGATACAAAATGTAATGCATAGAAAAAGGACACAGAAGTTCATTCTAGCTGTTGAACAGCTTTTAACAATATAATCAGGCCAAAAAAATAAAAATTAAATTATGGGTACTTTTTACGTGCCAAAACCACGACTGATTATGAGGCACGCCGTAGAGGGGGACTCCAGAAATTTGGACCATCTGGGGTTCTTTACCGTGCACCTAAATTTAAGTACACGTGTGTTTTCGCATTTCGCCCCCCATCTAAATGCGGCCGCCGTGGCCGGGATTCGATCCCGCGACCTCGTGTTTAGCAGCCCAACACAATATAATAAAAGAACTCGCTGATATTCTATTCTAGCAGGATCAAATGCCGCCTCGTCGCACGCCACCATATTGTTCTGGATTGGCTAGGCATTCGTCTTGGCCGGCCTTGACTTGCAACACTCTTATGATAAAAATATTTTCTTTTTCTGTTGCGCAAATACAGATTAAGATTGTTTGTTATAGATAATACAACTAAATCAATCGCTTTTTAGAAAGTTTCTTTAAATTGTTATCTACATCTTCAAAAAACGCGATTTTAGTATGTCGCCTTTTTTTTTAAAATGCGAATGCGCTCTGTTTTCCCATTTAGCAACGCGTAGCCTTAAGTGTCACTCAAGGTCCCGAAGTGCACTCCCCGTAATTGCACTTAACTTGCCGCTTCACAGGGTATAACTCAGCCCATCTAACATATGTCATTCTGCGTGCGTGCGGCGCGGGTGCCATAGAAAGACATAATTTTCTAAACAAAACCGACAAACTTGAACTAGACTGTGTCAAGGACGGCTACCAGACATCGCTCCTGTTCCATGAACTAGGAAGACCAGAGACAGAACCGGAGAAACTGGTGTACGTCAGTAACCAGGTTAGAGAACACCTATAAAGCAGATCGTCTTAACAGACCTCACGACAGAACCTTCTACGATCTCGCTAGGCAAGGAGAAATACACAGGCACACACTGACAGTTAACCGCTGTCAAAGGATGCTATTCTCAGCTCAAACGACTCCAAGCATCTGGTGTGGGACAATGGCGACGCCGGCCTTGTTTGTCTCCATTTGGGCATCCCCCTCCGCAGCTAAGTGGTCACGAGATGTTTGCGTATGTGACATGTTAAACATCTTGCAACGCATGCGATCTTCCTGCGTTGCTGATTTTCACCTACCTGCTGACATTTTAGCGCACATACCTTACAAAAAAAAATTGTTATAGAAAACGTGTTGTCTTTCTGATGACATCTTATTGCTTTCAATGGACATTCCGTTCAGATGCAAGAGAATATCATGCAACCTTTTTTTGTAAGGGAGTGACTGAGTGTATAAGTCAGTCAACATGATTCTTCCGCACTGAAGTGCATATACATTTCGAAGCTACATAATTGAAAACAGTCAAACTGGACACAACTCGCGTCAGGTGTTCTTATCAATAAGTTTTTACATCAAATATCCTTGTAGTATACACCACAGGGGTTGCCTTTGATATAGGTATATTGTTTTTTCGTTAATGAACTTTTTTATCTCTCTACAGTACGGCTTCGCCTTTTTCCAGTGCCTCCGAAACAGCATGCCTACTCGCGAACGACCAATGTGTAAAAAGGGACGCCGCTACTCTAACCACACAGCGGTGTTAGCGATGCCAAAAGCTTTCCACTATCATTGCATGCGAACAATCGACAAAACAGAAGCCACTGAAGTTTCTTCCGCCAGTATTGTCATAGCACTGCTCAGTACGGCGACGAAATAAGGCCTTGAGAATTGTATGTGCTGACGACATCGGTTGACAGTGCTAACATTTGACTCTGTGTTTTGCACTGCTAAATACCTCCCGTCACCCCCTCACTCGCTGGCCCCCTCTGTTAAGATGCACTGCGAACACACAGATTTGCAATAAGAGACCTGAGAGCCTATGTTACCAGTGGAAGTGTGGTCATCGCTTGCTGGGAGTTGTTAGATCTGGTGGAGGATCGAAGTACAAGTGCACGAGACTCCTGCGCGGCCACTTCCGCAGTTTTAGAAGAAGCGGTGTCAGTATTTCTTTTACCATTTCACTTTGTAAAAAAATGCGAACTGATTTTAGCAGAAGGAACGTTACGTTAGACGAGGGAATTATTATTGTTACTATATATAGTTCTGGTTTTCCGAATATGATTGTGCGGAAGTCCTCAAAGTGGAAGAATATCATTTGAAAGGAAAGTGGGGCATCCATCTGAAAGAAGCATGAAGCTATAGCAACCGAAACCTGTAAAGGTTCCTCAGAAAGAAAGCTTGGCAGCCGAGATAAATATGCAATGGTACGGCGATGATTCTTGGCACTATGGCCTTTTGAGGGAAATCGCTCTGCCAATGGAAATAACGAAAAGCTAGCACGTGGCAGGTATAGAGAACAAATTGATCAACAATGCGAAGAGCGGGAACAGAGTTTTAGGTTGGTTTGCCAATCCCTGCTCCCCCTCCCCCGCACTATATTTACCCTCTTTCCTTATCGTGGGTCCTGACCCACGGTATTGAAAACACAGGTGTGCTGATTTTTCACGAGGTGTACGCTTGCTTATAAATATTCAGATGTGTTCTTGTGCAGGCACCGAGAAATAGCACGTTGCTAGTGCTGTCCGAAATCTACAAGTCGACAAAACTAGATGGGCGTGCGACGTAGAGCCTAAAAGTTATTTGAATTTAGAATACCTGTACTTTGCATAAGAAGCGGGCTGTTTAGACAGACGCATATACCAACGGTTCTGGAGATCGCCACTGACTTATTTTTCTATCTGTTTCTCTCTTGTCTCTTGTCTATTTTATCGTTCGCACAACCTACTTCAGCCCCAGTTCAGTCTGTCGCATATGACTTCATTAAGCGCAGCGCCGACAAGAAGAGGGACTTTAATATAAGTGGTACGGCAGCTCTGCAGCGTAATGGAGAGGTTCTTTTCGTCCAAGCGGCTGAATCTCAAATGTGCCCTGTTGAGCCGACGCACGGAAAACTAGAGTATGAGTCAAGGACAGAGATGCAAACACCTTTTCGCGCCAATCCACTTAGACGGCGGTTTTACGAATGCCTTAATTCGGGAGAGGCTTAACAAGCCAGGAGCGCGGAAGCAAATCTCCCTGGAAAAGCGAAGGAAACAGCGCAGCGAGTGCCACAAAAAGCAAGAGAAGCGGGTCAGATTGACCAGGACGAGGCCGCCAATCGCGCCACGAACCCGCTACACGGGATTTGGCGGCCGCGAGCTTACGCCAAGCTACGACTCTCCCTAAAGCAGCGCTGTCATGGCAACACGGCCAGTCACGTCCCCCAGTAGGGAAGTCGCGCTCCGGAACCTCCGCCTTGGTTCGTGGTGAGGGTGACGCGACATCGCGCGGTGCGCCGAGTGGCGCGTCAGCAGAGTGCTCGAGCTTCAGGATGGAGCCAGACGTCCAGCACCAAGGCAACGAAAAGAAAGGTCAGGACACATGTGTCGCATGCCTGGGATATGCAGGGTTTGCCTCGTTCTTTTTTTGTGCTACGGAAAATGATAATGCACCGTGGTTTCCAAGCGTAATAAGGTTAACGGGAGAAAGAAGGCAGACATAAAGGACAGGAAATCCAAGCGTCTTTCCAGCCTGTCTTTCCTCTCCCGTTAAAGTTTTTCACTACTGGAAAACGTAGCGCGTTATACGTTCGACCAACGAGTCCGCCTCCCAGCTTTAAATTTAGAAATGGAACTTGCGCAAGAATGGGCGGAGCATACAAATCCGCCAATTTTTGCGCGTGGTCAGTAACAGTTCTTCGTTTTTGTAGCCGCTAATACATAGATTTGTAACTGTAGCCTGAAGCTAAAAAAAAAAAAAAAGATGTGATAGCGCTTGCCCAGAGCAACCGAAGTTAAACTTCGCGAATGCAGTTCCACGGGGAAGTGATGTGCACGCATTTAGCGCACGCGTATAGTTGGTACATACGCGTAGTCCATGTAGGTTAGCCCAAGCTTGTGGGTAAATTGCGCTTTTGTATTCTTTTTCTTCTTTGCAGTGCTCTAATTGCTAGCGCTGTAAGCTGGTTAGGACTTAGTGTAACTAGGACGGAGCAAATGCCGACAGCAGCGCTGATAGGCTGACACTGCTTGTAACAACGACGAGATAATTACATCCTTCACCGTCTCTTTTTATGCAGAATTCAGTGTTTCGGAATATATAACTTGCAAACCTACCTAAGGCGTTACTGGCATGGCAGTTGGAAGTCTCGCTGTGAACACATCAAGCCGGTATTGCAAGCGATGTGTGATGAATTTGAATCATAATGCATTTAGGGTCATATTTAAAGACATAGGTCCCAAGCCTATGTTCAGACTCAAAATTTTTTTTGGGAAGCGCGTGATATATATATATATATATATATATATATATATATATATATATATATATCAAAGCAATGCTCAAACTGAATACCTCCATACATAAAGCTGCACTTGAGAGAATAAAAGAATAACAGGAATAACAGGGCGACAGTACCTTTGACTTGTTTTTTCGGGTCGCCCGGTCACTTGTTCTTCAACCATGGGGACACCAGCCTGCAGTAAAACGGTAAGAGACTTTATCGCTCATGCGCAATGTTTCTGGATAGTCTCTTCAAATAAAAACAATCACAAACACCTGCTCCTATTTCAAGTTATGGTTGCAACTAGTAGTTCAAGTTCTACTGCAGCGTAGCCCGTTAGGTTCAGCCATTATAAGAGACATTAAAAATGTTTCGCACAAATGACGTTCACTTGTCTTTCTGCCACCAATACCCACGAACAGACCGTACTTTCCACAGGTGGCAGATGCTTTTCTCAGGCTACCTTGGTGGATTGGCTAAAGGCCACCCGAGTGGCGCTGTGCAAACATGCGACGGCATTCACCCTCTGGCTGCACACTCCATGTGATCCGTCAAGCCTGGCCATTGCGCGGATCCTATTCGGTGAGCTGCTACATACATACATACATACATACATACATACATACATACATACATACATCATTTCGGCTGCTTGATACCACAGAACTGACGCACTTCGCTTTCCTAATTGTAGGGACGTTCCATATTTTAATAATAATAATAATAATAACGACCACGACGACGACGATGATGATGATGATGATGATGATGATGATGATGATGACGACGACTCGCGTGTTTGCATTGAATTTGAAGGAAGTGAGCAATTATACTTGAATTATCCAGAATTACAACGTTGGATCAGCTCTATACTTCAATGACAGATTGGATTTTTGACTTGTGGAAGCCGAAATGAGTAAGTGGGGAGACAGACAGACAGACAAAGAACTTTGCTAATGGCTGGCACGAAGGAAAAGACGGCATTGCTTAGTTGATAGAGCCTTGTCTTATTAATTGTTTTCATGACGTTCGTTAAAGCAGCCTTTAGGGTAAAAAAATCAACTTTGCGATAACAGTTGCTTCGCGCAGGGATCCTTGAAATGGCGAACTCCCAAGTTTTTTTCTGCAGGAAACATACAGAATTGCACAATTCACATGTACGGAATAAAAAAAGAAAAGATCTGTAGAGAGACAAAAAAATTCTGTAAAAGAAAAAAATCTGTAGAGAGACAGATTTTAATAATAATTGCAGAGGTTAGCCTAGCCATACACCATGAATGCTACTACGACTGTCATAAGTAATGGAAGATAAAAAGAGAAGAAAAAGCAAAAAAATGAAATCTGACATACGGAACACATCGCCCGTACACAACCCCACACGTGCGCATGCACACATAGAATATAAACATAGAAAGAACATAGAATATAGGTATGATACGAACCATGCGTGACAGCCCCCACAGAAACAGTTCAGTATCGTGTGTGTGTGTTTGTGGTGTTCTTCTTTTTCTTCGTTTCTTTTCGTATTCTTTTTCTCCCATCTATCGCATCCCTTTCGCCCTCCCTCGGTACAGGGTAGCCAACCGGAGACAATCTCTGGTTAACCACCCTGTGTTTCCTTTGCTTTCCTCTCTTTCTCTCTCTCTCTGCTACAGTAAACCAGACGGGACCGGACAAAGGGTTTGCTAGAGCGGGAATTTTACTATTAGAGGAGCCACTATAAGTACTTCGTAGTACGTACGGCCAACAAAACTGCTTTAAACATTCCCAAAATTTTGCCCATCAATACACGGCGAAAAAGTAGGAATATCGGATACATTGCCGTAAGGAAGCTGTGGTTGTCATGCCGCGCTGGAGGCTGCGATAGTGCAATCGCATAGATTCTTTGCTATGGTAGATGACGCAAAGATCGACCAGGTAATTCAGTCCGCAGCAAACGGCATATTCAACTGGTCCTTTCCGGGCACTCTTGCGCGAAGCCTTAAAAGTCGTTTAAATAGAAATCTACGTCGTGACACTTTATATATATATATATATATATATATATAATGTGTCACGACGTAGCTTTCTTCTTAAAAGACTTTAGCGTGGAAAACCTACGCGCACAGCTGATATAGCCCAGCGTACGATCTGAGAGGGCATGCTTTGGCGGTAAAGAGGGGTGCTCAAGCCGCTGGTGTTTACTATAACAAACTACTCTGGTTCTGCGGCTTACTATATCGAACGTTTTGCCATAGGAACCACAAGAATTCAATCGAGGCCTGAGCCGTTTAATATACCGAGATATTTAATATATTTATAATTACCATAATGACCGTAAACGGTTTAAGTGAATTAATCCGAGGAGTTTTGCCCGGATGCAACAGCAATGTAGGGCCAGCGTTTCCTCAGCAAAAACTGTTCGTCACTGGCCGTACGCCTTACGATATGTTCGCTGTCCCATTTGGCTGGCTCCTCTTTTGAGAAAGAACTCTGGCGTGCTAAATGCTTTGTAAACGGGTGCCCTTAAAAGCAACGTTGTAACCCGCTACGCGGGTTACACAGTGTTTCCTCATGGTCGAAGAAATCTCCAACTTCTAGGTGTGCGTAGCCGCGAGTCTTTAACGCACTCTAAGATATTTTTGAAGCTGCCGAGCATTCGCAAGTGCTAACAGAATGACCCAATCAAGTCATCGCTTAGATAACAAGTGTGGCATATTGCAGCACTCCCGAGATGAGTTAAAAGAAAAATATTGCTAAAAGTAACGATGAACTGCGCGCTTGTTGCACAGCCGCGCTTGTCGGGGAAATGGGGATTGCGGGCCACAATTCAAATAAAAAGTTGCAAATAGTCCCATACCATCCGTGAGTAAAGTCAGGGAGCGCCAGAGGACAGCCGGCGCAAGAGCCGCTACGCCACGGTTGGCAAAGGGTGAGGATACGGCTTGCAGATGCCGCTCTCGCAGTGAATATTTCCAACTTAGCCGCTGTTCCACACTGGGTAGACAACCGCTGCAGCACCATATTTTGACAGAACCTACAATTCTTATGTGTGTATAGGAGCTGATATCGGACACCAGTTGGCCTTGCCTGCATGATGACGGGCAGTGGTTGCTCCAAGATTTAGGAGAAAGCTGGTCACTGCGCAGTAGCGCAACGGTAGCCGCGGAGGTCTATGTGGCTGAGTTTCGCTGGCACTAGACGATGTTCGTTGACAGAAGCCAGATGCCAAACAGCAGACGACTCAGATATCACACCAGATAGCGCAGGAGGCGCGAAAGCAGTTCGAGATGTCTACAAGAGCTAAGAATGCAAAAGCTGATGTGAGAAAGATAACGTTGCTGTTTATTCCGGGCACAGTCGTGGTAATTATACAGGAAGTGAACTTACAGGGCAGTATACTCTAGTGCAAAAATCAGCGTTTTCCAGTGCCTTCCAGTGTGAAACCAGCCCGTTTTTTGACGCTGGATCGCACTGGGGACGCTGGCACTCGCTAGGAGTCGCTGGGAGTCACTGGGACACCAGTAAGAACGCTGAATAAGAGCTGGGTCACACTGGACGAGACGCTGCATGGTTTCACTGCCATGACGCTGGGGCGCACTGGTTTGTGCTGTACACGCGCTGGTTCTCGCTGCACTTCGCTGGGTGCACTGGAAAGTGCGCTGGTGGCGTTTGTGCTGCACTGGTTCAAGTGCGCAAGGAGCATATAGGCGATGTTCATTATTAAATGCTTTATACAATTTCATCGCTAGATACTCTTGTCATACATGACCCTATATCTTGGGGTAATAAAAGTCTATTTCATGTCGCAGCTTGGAATAAAGGTGCGTGATCACGCACCTTTCATGGTTTATGCCCTGTTCATGTAGTCATATTTGACACTGAAGATCATCACTGTAAACGTAAATAACTCCCAGGTGCGAGTATATTGCTTGTCCTCTAGCGACCCCACGGTTAGGAGTTTATTATGCTCCGTATGATCGGAGTAGAATTTTTACTCCATGCGAGCGGAATCTTTGCGTGGAACCACGGGAGTTTCTTTTTTGTCTTTTTTTTGTTGCTTTGTAATGGACGCAGTTCTTTCGAAGTGCAACGGGAGTATAAAAAAAGATGCCGCGTTAAATTGCGTGAAGATTTTTATATGCAGGGGCTACTGTTCAAATTTCTAAATATGCACACAAGACCGCGTCAAATTCAACGAAACAAGTCAATGAAAGCACATAAATCGTGACATACATAAACATTTGAGAAACGCCAATGCAGAACTGTGAAAGACATTCAACATACACGCGACACACCAGAATGCCGGTATATATAGCCACGATACTGTGTGCCTCAAACCGCCTAGTGAGCAGCTGTGCTGTTTTCATAATTACGACTCACATGCTCGCTCATACGAGATCTGCCGCTCTGAAATTAACAGAAGACCTTAATGAACACACAACTGTTAATTCAAAATAGTGGGAAAAAAATGTTAATGGCGTAATTTTTCACAATTAGCATGCCATTCTGCGAGTGCTGGAGCGACTTCGCACACCGCCGGCGTTCGCGGCCAAAAAGTAGTGCGCTAGTTACACTATGCAAGAAAAATGTAAGTGCGCGCGCTTCATGGCAAAATTAACTTTGTGCAATATAGTGGTAGCGTAGCCATAATTTATTAAGTGTGAGCATGACCCGCAGCACCCGACGTAATAACACCGAAAATGCGCAGTCATACATTTTCTAGACCGCACTACTTGCTCAGTGTCCAAGCAATTTCTCTCGGTTGTAAAAAGGAGCTACATCGCTGATCTGTCGAGCGAATCCTCAAACGCGGAGCCAGCAGGCATGCTTTTAAATCAGTGTCTGGGATAGAGCATAATGTTAATGCAATATCGGAAGCAACGACATGACCAAAACCGAAATGCGCCATAACAATTCGGTGCACATTGCTCAGTAAGAAGCTTTATTACAGTACGCATACTTAAGTCCTACCGTTTTTCTTGGGTGAGGATATCCGCACACAGATGCATAAAAACAGTTGCTTGTAGTCCGGTCTTTTTCACTGGCCACCCAGCGCCGCAACGAACTTGGAGCATGCCATTCATGTGCGACTAGCACGGACATCGTCGCTCGAACAGTGGCTGCTGTTGCCATTTCTACGCGGTCCTTACAAACATTACGCCGGCCGTTGTCAGCATGTACTCACAAGGACATACAAGTCGCATTTCACGTACGGAAGAACGCAAGCCACGGTCACGCAGCACGAAAAACACAGTCAGAGCCTGAGCCGACATCACGAGTCAGTGAGCAGCTTCGAGGTATACCTAAGCCTTTTTCCGCACTTGAGAACGTTGCTACTGCATTCATGGTTGTCAGCGAAGTGATCACAGCTAACGCACTTGAAGCTGAGATACAGTGAGCTTCAGGCACGCCTATAACACTTTCTGGAAGGAAATACGGGAAACAAATTGACGAACAGCTGTCCCGGAACGACACTTCACAGATGTAAGCAAACCGTCAGCCATGAACACTGCTGACTCAGCCGAACGCGTCCGGTCGCTGGCGCGGCGCACAGCCTCATGGGAAGTGTCACGTGACCAACCTGTCTCGGCGTAGGGGAGTTTTTTAAAACTCCCTGTCGGAGTTTCACAAGAGAACAAGATTTTGCAGCGGAGTAAAATCGCTTCATGTCGCCTTAAAGCTCCCGCAGCTATAGCCAACGGAGTGAAACAAGGGAATGGCGCTGTTTTGCTCCCATACATTGGAGTAAATATTCGAGGAGGGGAGGTTTTATGGCACATCACCTGTTAAAAACTCCCAGGTGGGTTTATTTTCGTTTACAGTGACTTTCGTTTTTCTTTTCCAGTTCCCTTTTGACTGGGCGGATAGCTAATTCTTGAACAAAATCACGCAAACGCAGACGACGCCTCGTTTTTTAGTGCAACCGATGACTGCGAGTTGTTGCTGTGTTCGCGGTGTTGTGGAGTCGACACGAAACCCAGAAGACGTTCAGACACGTTCCAACGGACTCACAGGAAGCCTGCCGACGATTGATATTATCGCACCGATAGTAAAGCTGATGCGATTCGTGCGCTTCCACTTTCCCTACAGTCTACTAAAAAATAATAGACAAAAGGTTCTGAGGCTCAAATACACACATTTTAGCAATCGCCCGGTAGTGGCGCCGAGATCGTTCCCTTCTACCGAAGCTTAGGCTTAGTGTGCCCGCTGAGTCTGTCTACACGCTGTCGGCCCGTCTGGGCTGATGAATCAACAAGTCTAACAAGGATAAATCACTCTGTATTTCAACTTTCATATCGGTGTTCTTAAATAAACCATTTTTTCGTGTCTACAGTGTCAGCACAAAAAGCGATGAGCGCCCATGTGACGTGTTATAAACATACGTATACATGCTGTCGCCGAAGGCTGCCAGCACTAGCCTACGCTTCTCTGACGAAGATATGTGACCAGACAGACGTGTCGATTGATATGGATCATTGAACTAAGAAAATGTTGCGTATCCTTTCCGCAAAGAACAAGAAGCGGCTATCAAAATCGGCAGTAACAACCAAAACAGCAACCCGGGTCGGCGGTTCATTTAGGACTTTTTTTCGAGATTAAAATACAAACACAAAATAAAACCAGTGTTGTGGCTTTTCTTATAGCATAATATTGAATAAGGACAACAACTTTTTTCTTTCTAACATAGACGTAAGCTTTAGTTGCATGGCGATAGTGAATCTGCCGTGTCTGTGCGAGACGCGCCTGCGAAACTGCGCCTGGATAATGATATGGCAAATTATTCACACTCTGCTGTCTGTTGAAGGGGCGTAGTCATTCTGCTTCCGATCACCGACGCGTGTGGAGACAGGATGGTTGGCTCCGAGCGAGCTGCGACAGCGGTCGTCAACGGCCGTGGTAGGCCGTCTTTTTCCGTGCCCAAGGACTACAGTATTATTCTGCCCAGTGTTTAATCAGGTGAAGCTATGAAGCGTGCTGTCATGCTGCACTGTTACATCTCAGGTAGTCCGTATTGTATCAAAGACTTTCTAAAGCCTCTGCAAGACGCCAGCGTCATCAAGGACGTTGCTGTGATAGGTGCCTAACTGATGTCCCACGTCTGGCTCGTTAACCTACGGACGAATGAAGCTAAAAAGAAGCTTATATAAGCAGGACGCTTGGTCGTCAAGGGCCGTCTTTGCATCGTCATCGACGCCAACAAGCAAGAGGTGCGTCTGAAATTGCATTGGATGACTTGTCACGAACGATAACATTCGAAGGACATTCAATGAATATAGTGAAGTGAAGGAGGTGACCATGCAATGACCGGTAGAAAGTGTAGGGCTTCGGATGTGATGACTCACTGAGTTTGTGCGACTGTTTTTAAAGGAGGGTATCACACTGGACTACATACCGCCCTAAATGCGTCTTGGCAGCGGTACAGTGCTCATTGTGGCGCCAGGTCAAGCCCCTCTGTGCCTTCGTTTCAAGCACACAGATAATATACGGCGAGCTTGTAGGGTTCCGAAGTGCGCCGAATGTCACGCATTTGGCCACGGACAGGAGGCATCTACTCGCAGCTACGCCAAAGCTGTCGGCTGATCTACGGTTGTAGACAAAAGTGAGCTTTTCATGGATGAGGAAGAGGCAGAGCAAGCTGCAGCACCCGCGACAGCTGACAAGAGCGCAACCGATCAGGAGACAGGCAAGGAGGACAGCGTCTCCGGGCTGGAAGCGTCGGCTATGATGGTGCCCAGCGTTGGTGAGCACTGTTAGATACGGGACCTTTTCCTGAGCCTACTGCGAGTTCACCAGACCACATCGAATCGTGTCACACCTAATTAAGGAGCGCCGAAGCACATCTACCACGTTCCCGAGGCGCGGCACGTCCAAACAAGCTGGCGTCCCCCACCTCGTGCGCCGCACGTGGAGCTGTTGTCCCACTGCTTGACTCTTACCGAAGGTGTAGCGGGAGCCTGGCACGGTTCCAGGTAACGTGGGTGGCGAGCAAAGGTGCTTTGCAGCTCTGAAAGGCCGCGCGAAGACAACCCGTCTCCCCCTCATCCGCTTATTGTCACGGCGCTTGCAAGCCGCGAGGCAACGACGGCCGTAATGCACCGTGAAGCCCTGGGAGCAATCGCCCCCCCCCCCCCCCGTTCGCCTTTTTGACGGTAGTTGCAGACCAGGAAGGCAATACCGCAGTCAAGTAATCCCTCGGACAATTGGAGCCCACGGAGCGACCCTCTGCGCCGGGTGTGACGTACACTCGCGCGGGCGCCTACCGCTGGCCGAAAATGACCACACCTGAGCGGGCTCGCCGATTGGCCGAAGGGGACGTGACTTCTAGACACCCAAGGGGTTAAAAGCCAGAGACCGGGAGCAGCAAAAGAGCATTCCTTCATTCATCTCTTTCGAGCTTCTTGCCACGGGCCGCAGCGTCCGAGTTGCTGCCGGCCCGTAATGACTTTATGACTGTTAATTTCTTTGTACTCTCACAGTAAATAATGTAAATAAATCTCCAGTTTTCATCTCAAAGTCCTCCTCAACCTCGGCCAACTCCCGCACCCAACGGCAAGGTCCAACATCTGGGGGACATAAATTGGGATTGTCCTCCATATCCAACAGCACCAAGAGACCGCTACAGCAAACGCGGCCGGCGTTGGTTTGGTGCTCCAGGATGATGAAGCAATGAGACAGTCTACGGACGCGACCAGCGTCTCTCAGACGCAGCAGGTAGCAAGCACAAAGCCAGTGGTCGACACGAAAGTGCTGCGGGAATAAAGGACGCGGAGACAACCCTGGCAAAGCGTCGCCATGACGTTGCGGTGTCGGTGTCGCAAACAGGTCTGAGACAGGTTGAAGCATCGCTGGATGCGAATGCATGGGGTGAAGAAGAAACCTCGCAGCGCTGTTCGGACACGCGTGTCGTCCCTTTCAAGACCAGCAAGGAGGCTAACCTCTAGACGCCACTATGGCGAGTGCATGCACAAAGCACTGAGATGGAGAATGAGGGCGTCTTGCCGGCGGTCTCGTCCGGCAGGGAAAATGTGTCGTTGGAAAGGTCCCTGCGCGTAGGAACAATTAATATCCGCGAAATAGCGACTAAAAGAAGGCGAAATCCGTCGTATCGTATTGTGACGGAGCAAGAATTAGATATAATCGCAGTGCAGGAAACAAAAGATGAAGGCGAAGACCAGACGGAGGGCATGCTACGCCCGCTCTCGGCGTATTAGGATGTGTGCGTCAGTGATGCGGTTGGGACGCCAGGAGGGTGTGTTCTATTTGGACGTAGTTCCTTAGGGATTGTTATACATTCGGTTACAAGCTGTCCATTGGGCCGCTCTGTAGTCTGTGATTTGGTTTTTGCCTGCAATGAGTGGCACATGGTTTGTCTGTATGCTCCATCTGACGTTGCACAGCGTCTAGATTTCTTATGCCGCATTAGTGAGTATAGTAACACTGATCGTATACTTATCCTTCTCGGTTATTTTAACAGTGTATGCCATTCATCATGAGACACAACAAGTACCACGCCGCATCGTGAGGCGGTAAAGTTAAGGGATATCATCAACGACTTCGCTCTTGAAGATGTGGGAGAATGTGTTACAAGTGGGCATGACGTCTAATTCACACATTTTCAAGGTTCTAGTCACCCACGCTTAGATCGTGCATATGTGTCGATGGATATGGTGCATTGGTGTAAGGATTATTGCATAACCCTTCTCTCATTCACCGATCATTGCTTCTTGATGTTTATCATTTGCAGTAAAAAATAAAGAAAAGGAAACTTTACCTGTGATTCATACAAAATAAATAATAAACTACTTGATGACGATGTTTTCAAAACTTCAGCACTAGAGGGCATACAAGAACTCTACCAAGACAATAACTCAGAGATTGGGCCGAACAGGGAAACGTCTAAAGAAAATATTAAAACGAAAGCTATAGAAAAAAGCAGCATACTTAAACATGAAGAACGAATTCATGAGAAACTGCTACGTTCGAACTTGCGAACTCCCGCGGACCTCCCGCGAGCGGACTTTCGTGAGTGCTGGACACCAGGCACACGGACACATGATCCGACTCACTGTGCGGAACGTCGTGCGGGAATAATGCTGACCTCCGCTCCGGTGTCCACCAGGTATTGTTGGCCTGTGGTTCTGTCCACGACATGAAATAGGCGACTTTTGCTTTGGCCCTGACCGGTTGTCGCCATTAAAGGTCAGCCGGCTGGTTTCCCTGCCATGCGCAAGGACGGAGGCAGTGGCGCGCCTCCTGCCCGAAGCGGCGGTGATAAAAGCATACCCGTGGTGGCGCTTGAGACCGGGAGCGTTCTTCTCTTGTACGCTGTGATCTACTCGAGCTGCGGTACCTTCCGTGACGGGGTGGAGTGCGATGACACTCCGCAGCACAAACTATAATTGTTCAAGGCGATTGCAAAGCGCCTCGATGGGTGGTGGTGGGAAACATTTATTTCACTTATTTACAGAGAGAGTTGGGGACGACCTTAAGGGCCGGCCCCTTACAAAATCCAGGAGGGGTCCCTATAGTCCGGGACTCCTGTGGCCTCCGCGGCGGCTCAGGCCCTAGCCACGAGAGCTCTTTGGCTCTCTAAGGTAGAGCAGCCGAGCAGGGCAGCCTCCCAGCTTTCTCGGGTGGGGGGGGGGCGGGGGAATGGGACGGGTAAGCCGGGTTAGAGGGGCAAGCCCACACCATGTGGAAAACGTCCGAGAATGCGTAACCACGCAGTGGGCACTCCCCGGAGAAAGCAGGGTTAAAGTACTGTAGTATTGCCGGGCACAGTACCGTGTTAGTATAGAGACGGAGGAGCCAGCGCTCCTCTGCCCTGTTCAAACCTTTAGCGAGGGGGGGGGGGGGGTTAAAGCGACCGTCAGTGGATTGGTAAAGCCGAGTGATTTCGCGGAAAGTAATGGCCGGATTTGGTTCTAGATCCTCAGACGGCGGGTGTTGAAGCGATGCCCGGTGGTTGAGCGCGCGGGCTGAGGCATCAGCGACCTCATTTCCTTCTAAACCCGTATGTGCTGAAGTCCAGATGATACGCGCCCCGGGACGGTCCCGGTACTCGCATTCTCGTAAGATTTTTGCGGCGCGGCTGGCTATGCGCCTTTTCTCGAACTTTCGGCAGGCACCCCGGGAGTCGGTGATGATGACTCTGGAGTCAGGATCTGCTGCGGCAAATGCTATGGCGGCTTCCTCCGAATGTGTAATGTTGGGGGCACAAAAAGTGAGGCCCTGAACGTGTTCGTTTTGATGGACCACTGCTGCCGTGTACCACCCCCCGTGGTATGGGTCGGCAGCGTCCGTATAGAAGACCCCATGGCGCGATCCATAGCGTTCGGTGAGGGCCGCCACGCGCGCAGAGCGGCGGCCATCGTGGATTCCCTTAGCCATGTTTTGGGGCTGAGGGTGGATTTGTAGCGCATGGCGCCAGTCCTCTGGGGTTCGAGTCCGATCCTCTGCCTGTGCGGTGTATGTTATGTGCAGGCGGTCTAGGAGGCGTTTCCTGCAGCCGACTTACTCAACCGTAGATACTGGTCGTTCAGGTGCGCTTCTCGAAGTTCCCCGAACGTGTTGGTAATCCCCAGTTCGAGGAGCCTTTGATTCGACGTTGCTGTGGGAAGGTCGAGAGCGCGTTTGTAAATTTTCCTTAGAACAACCTCAAGGGCGTTCTCGTCGCATTTTCGCAAGCGCAGGTAGGGTGCCGAATATAGGATTCGGCTGGTCACGAATGCATTTGCCAGCCTCAAGGCATCTCTGCATCGGAGACCCCCCGTTTGTTGGATACCCGGCGGACCATGTGGCCCACCTGGTCCACTACCTTGCGAAGCTTCTGCAGGGTTGTGTCTGTCTTGCGGTGCCTGTTGATGAAGAGTCCCAACACTCTTATCACGTCGTGTTCTGGTCCGCTAGCGAGGGATAGGGCAATTTGGGTTGTACACTTCGTGCTGGGTCGAAGGTGTACGAATTCCAATTTCGTTGGTTAACATTCGAGGCCACAGCGGCGAGCGTAGGTTTCTACGATCGTTGCCGCCTGTTGCAGACCGGCCTCGATTTGCCCAAGCGATCTTTGGGTGGCCCAGAGCGTGATATCGTCGGCATACAGAGCATGTCTGATGCTGGGGATATCGCTGATCAGAGGGGGGAGCTGAGCCATGGCCAGATTGAAGCGGAGAGGAGAGAGGACGGCTCCTTGTGGGGTTCCTCGAGTACCCAGGAGGTACGGGCCATGCTCCTGGTCTTGGATTTTGAGGAAGGCTTGCCGATCAGTGAAGAACTGTCGAATGTACCTGAAAGTGTTGGACCCACAATTTGTCTGCGACAAGTGTGTGCGTATGATGTCATGCGTGACGTTATCGAACGCCCCTATGAGGCCCAAGGCGAGGACTACCTTGTTGTCACTGGGGTGTTCGACAGGCTCGATGACATCCCTGTTCTGTTGTAGGAGGACATCCTGCGCGGACTGGTGCGGTCGGAAGCCGTGCATGGTGTCAGCAAAAGTGTTCCTGGCTTCGAGGTATGTTGAGAGTCGGTCTCATACCATTGTCTCCATGAGCTTCCCCGCACAAGAAGTCAGGGAGATTGGTCTGAGATTTTCGATGTTCATGGATTTGCCTGGTTTGTGGATAAATGTTACCATGCCGTTTTCCAGTCCATAGGGAGGGGAGTGCCGCCGTCCCAGATAGTGTTGAAGTATTCGAATAGGTGCACGTACGCCGGATCCAGGAGGTTAGCTAAGAGCTTAACCGTCACTCTATCCCGGCCGGGTGCCGTGCCCCGTTTCATTTTGGCCAAGGTCACTTTCAGGTCATGGAGTTGGAAAGGGCGATCCAGCTCCTCATTCTCGAGGCCTGCCTACGAGTACGCTGACCCGTAAGGGCCTTGGATGCTACAGAGATATTTATCCCTGAGCGCAGAAGCCAATTTGGTTGTGTCTCCATCGAAAGCATGAACTGCCCTTTGGAGATGTTTCTGGGTTTCTGTCCGGGTCTGGCCTGATCGATCAGGGCGCGGAAGAGACGCCATGTACTGCGATTTGACATCTGTTTGGCTGCGGTGTTGCAGCGGTCTACCCAGTTTGAGTCGGCGAGGTGGGCCGCATACTCTGGCGCCTCCTGGGTGAGTTCCACTATCCGAATTTTAAGTTTATGGTTATGCCTCTGCCGGCGCCACCGGCGGATGAGGCTGTGTCGGCCCTCCCAGAGGTGCAGGAGGTAGTTATCCACCGCTGGCGTGGCCTCTGAGAGCTGAACTTGTTCAGTCTTACGAAGCTGCGTCACTATGTTCTGGGACCATCTTTCATAGCTCTGCTGAGCAATAGGTGTAGAATTAGTGTAGTCAGATCGAAAGCGTGTCCAGTCTGGTAATGTAGCTTTCTGGTGTTGGCGGGTGAGTAGTTTCGTATGGATTGTGGTAAGAAGAATGCAGTGGTCGCCACCGAGGGTTTCCTCGGTGTTAGACCAGTCTGCATATCGGATGTTCTTGGTCAAGGTGAGGTCAGGGCATGTGTCCCGAGTCACTGAATTACCGATGCGGGTAGGGTGAGCAAGATCTGTATGAAGAGTGAGGCCCAGCGTGGAGATAAGTTCCGCCAACTTTCTGCCACGTTTCTCTTCTTTACGGTAGCCCCAAAGAGGGCGGGGAGCGTTAAAATCTCCAACTATTATTAGAGGCTCCTTTCCCGCCACCCTGAGTGCCTTACTAAAGACGTCGGCGTAGGTAATGTTGGGGAGTTTGGGTGAACTGTAGATGTTGAGCACGTGTAGTGACGGGTCCGGTTTTGCACACCGCTGGCGTCCCCACCTCCATGGCTTTGTCCACCAAGCTGGCCAGGCTGTTGAGGTCCATTGCAGTGGCTGTAGCGAGTACCATCTAAACGTTTATTGGAAGGCGCTGCTTGAACATTTCTCGCAGGAGGGGGTCATCGTTGACTGTTGTGTTGCCGCTCAGGAGCTGGTGCATACGGCGAACGAGCTGGCTTGGCCGGCGGTCTCCCAAGTCCTCCGCGGAGAGCAACTGCTGCATGCGGGCTCGCTGCGATGTTGTTGCACGCTCGAGAAGTGCAGCCTTGAGATCACTGTATGGAGTGGCGGGAGGCGGTCCAGAAAGCAGGTCGGCAACTTCTGCAGCGGTAGGCGACAGTGCCGAAACAACTACGTGGTACTTGCGTTGTTCCGTGGGAACGCCAGACAGAATAAATTGCGATTCCGCTTGAAGAAACCAAACTGCAGGGTTGCGGTCCCAGTATGGTGGGAGTCGGATTGAAACCGCGGAGACGTCTTGTTGCTCGGTCGTCCCGTAGGAGCAGTGTCTGGTTGCTTCTCGTTGCTCTGCATGGCTCCACAATAACTTCGGCAATGCCGCGAAGACGAACTACGGGTCACCACTTTGTAGGGCCGTGGTGAACGAGACGGACACACCTCTTTTCGGTAACAAGCTCTTGTTTATTTCTGTTTAGAAGAGAGAGAATTGAGCGGGCGCGCGCAGCGCGCCTGTAGTGGCGAGAGCTTTAGATAGAGAGGAGAAAATAGGGAAAAGGAGCAGGGAGAAGTGCGGTGCGCGGACCTAGTGCGAAAGGAAAGCAGTAAATAAAAGTAATCAGAAAAGGGAGCTCGCGCAAGACGTTCCGCACAGTGAGTCGGATCATGTGTCCGTGTGCCTGGAGGCCAGCACTCACGAAGGTCTGCTCGCGGGAGGTCCGCGGAGTTGTTTATGGCTGCGGGGGTGGTGCACAGCTCCATCGCCGCGCCGCTACAATGGTAATGGTCGAAAGGCGTACAAAGCGCGCACTAGGCACGGAAAGAAGTTACGCGCAACGTAATATAATATGAGAAATTGTATACAACGTGCCGTGACAAGCGCGAAAAACGAGATTGAGCAAGCCTTTTACGAGTATTATAGTGCTCTGTTTTCGTTAGGTGCGGTAGATAGCGACCATTTCAAAAGTATTTTTGTGCTTCATGCCACAATTAGGTGATGAAACAAAGGATATATATTCGAACTTCCAATCTCGGTAGAGCAGGTAGAGAAGGCGATCGATGACCTAAATCCCGGAAAGTCCGCTGGCCTGGACGGGCTAAGTGCGGCTTGGTATAAGACCAAGCAAGAAATATCTCCAATGTTGCGGCGCTTATTCAACGAAGCCTTTGAGTTTAACTCTATGCCTCCACCATTTCTCACTTCCCATACTATTCTCATTCCGAAAACTAACGATTCTATCAAAATTCGGCAGGTATCAGCCTATTGGCCGATCAGTCTAACAAAGGTAGACCACAAAATTTATATGAAAATAGCGGCTAGAAGGTTGCAGAGCTTAATAAAAGAAATAGTGGGTCCGCATCAAACATGTGGAATAAAAGGCAGAATCACCTTTACCAACATTCACAAAGCGAGGTGTGTTAGAGTGTTGCGATGTCATGAAGAGTGCAGTCGCGATACTCCAGACTGATCTTGAGAAGGCCTTTGACTGCGTGCCATATGGCTTGCCTATAACTGTCTTAGAACATGCGAATGTTGGTACAATAATAACAGAAGCTGTTCGTATGGCGTACAGTGGTTTTAGTACTCGCTTGGTCGTTAACAAAGAGGTGGGGAATCTTATCGATGTGTCGCGCTCAGTTCGCCAAGGGTGCCCTATTTCTCCTTTCCTTTTTTGCATATTTATTGAAAGCGTTTGCCTAAGTATTATAAACCGCAGTAGTGGCTTCAGGCTTCACGCAAGTGAAGTACGCGTTCTGGCCTATGCAGACGATATAGCTGTTTTTTTGTTCAAATCTCGAAAGTATTGTTATGGAATGATAAAAGAAGAGAGAGGAAGAAGATCGCGAAACACTGGCTCATCTCGCGAGACACTGGGTCAGCCATCTTAACCCCACTGACTCTCATAATTTCATAATTTATTTATTAGTAAAAATACAGATAATTGCATGTGCGTAGTATACATAAGGAGGTCCCATAGTCAAAGACTGTATCGGGACCTCCTGCTAAAGACACTTATGATGTTATACAATGTTTAAAGCAACAGTAGTACAGATGAGAGCTAAGAGTAATATCAAAACATGTTTATAGCATATGAGTAATAAGAACACTTGTTAACAGCAAGACAGTATAAAAAACGGAATAAAATTAAAGAATTAAAAAAAAACTAAAAGAAAGAACAAGGAGAGTTTCAGTAAGTATTTATTATGAATGATTTTAGTTCTCTTTTAAATTGGTATAAATTTTTTGCATTTTTGATGATAGGTGGTAGAGTATTCCAAAGCGATATTGCGGAAAATTCCGCAGTCTGTTTACCATAGTTAGTTCGCACTTTAGGTAGAAGAAAATTATTATTGAGTGCAAATCTAGTGGGACTATGAGCTATTAGGTCACAAGGTGAGAAGCAGATTGATGGTAGTTCCTTAGTCATATATTTGTAGAATAAAATTCCTAGATTATATTTGGTGAGTTCTGAAATGGTTAGGATGTTGTTTTCATGTAGTAGGGATTTTCCATTAGCAAAGCGTGAACTCCTTGTAATTATTCTTATGGATTGGTTCTGGATTACCTATAGGGATGGCAAATGGGTGTTATAAGTGTTACCCCAGCATAGTATGCCGTAGTTAATATGAGAGTGAATGAATGAGTGGTATAGCGAGATTAATGTATTATGTGTAAAGAAGGGACGAGTTTTAATTAGAACGCGAATACCGTATGCTATTTTCTTTTTGATGTGAGAAATGTGATCTTTATATTTCAAGCTGCAGTCAAGAGAAATCCCAAGAAAAGATGAGCATGGACTGGGAGAGATGGAGTGTGAGCCGAAAGTTAAAGGGGAGAATGACGAATGTTGTTGATGTGAGGAAAATACAACAAATTTAGTCTTGGTGGCATTAATAGATAGCAGGTTGGCATTACACCAACTTAAAACATTTTGTAGATCAGTATTTAGCTTGTTAATAAGAAGTGACATGTGTTTATCAGAGGAAAATATGGTAGTATCATCAGCGTACAGAATGCACTTAGTAGAGGACAAACAGTTAGGTAGGTCATTGATATAAATCAAAAACAGTAGTGGTCCTAAGATGGATCCTTGAGGGACGCCAATGTTAGTGGTTTGTTCTCTGGAGTAGACATTAGACACAGACACTATTTGAACCCTGTTTAATAAGTAACTTTTGAATAATGAGAGCGCAGGACCACGAACACCGATAGCCTCAAGCTTAGCAAAAAGGATAATATGGTATAAGCAGTCGAATGCTTTTGTTAGATCAATGAAAACTGAACCTGCAAATAGACCATCGTCAATTATTTTTTTTAATTGGTCAGTTAGATGTATGAGTGCCAAATCTGTGGAGTATCCATTACGAAAGCCAAATTGGCATGAAGAGAGAATATTAAATTTAGTGAGATATTTGGTTAGACGCAATGCGATTAATTTCTCTAGAACTTTGCCGAAAAAGGGTAAAATACAAATAGGGCGGTAGTTATGTATTAATGTACTGTCACCTTTTTTTAGAACTGGAATGACTTTACCGCGCTTAAGCTCGTTAGGAAACACACCAGTCTTGAATATCGAATTAGTAATATGAGACATGATACCAGAAATTAGGTGGGCAATCATTTTAATGGTAGTAGGTAGAACTTCATCTATTCCAGCACTGGTGGGTTTTAGGTGACATATAACGTTATATTTTTCTTCTGGCGTTGTGGGGAAAAGAAAAAGTGTGTGAGGGAGACGATTAAGTTGAGTTACTTGTGAAGGAGAGGGAGTGTCATTATCAAAAAAAAATAGGAACTGAAGGCGTTGGCTATGTGGTTAGGGGAGTTATACTCTGAGTTATTGTATATAATTTTTGATAGCTGTTCTGGTTTAGAATTCCTGTTTAGAAAGGAGTTGACGATGTTCCATTTCAATTTGCTGTTATTGCCGGCTTGTAAGATTTTTTGTTCAAGATATAATCGTTTTGCCACTTTTAACTGGTTGTTTATAGAGTTACGTAACCTTTTATATCGGGCAATTAATTTGGTATTAAAAGGCTAGTTTTTAGTTTTTTTGTACAGGTTATCGCGTTTACGCAAAGCTGCTAATAACTTTTTAGACATCCATGGATTGTGAGAGAATGCAATGGTTTTTTTACATTTCCTTTTACAAGTGAATTTATGAATAAGTGATATAATTACAGTAAGAAATTTAGAAAATGCTTTCTGAGGATCATTAAAAGTTTTTATTTCAGACCAGTCTATATTAGCAATGGCAGTTATGAAGCTCTCTTTGTCCAGAACATATTTGAAGTGTGGAAGAGGGCAAGGACTCGAGTTATGTTTAAAACGTAGAAGCAATGGGTAATGATCTGTTATGTCCATATCAAGAACTTTTGCCTCTGGTGAAGTTATTAAGTTAGATAGGACATGATCAATTAGCGTCCCTGTGCCACTAGGAACCTGTCGTGTAGGAACATCAATTAAGCATTCATATCCGTAGCTTTGTAGTAGACTGGTGTTAGAAATAACTGTTGGTGATGTGTCATTGAGTAGGTTAATGTTGATATCACCCATTATAATGACATTTTTATTTTCTAGTGAAAGGGTATGTAAAGTATGATCAAGATTATAAAAAAAGTCGTCGACTGATGATGAAGGCGAACGATAAATGCATCCAAATATGAAATCTCTGTTATCATTAGAGGGAGAACAATTAACTATTTCAATCCAGACAGATTCACAATTAGTGATGGGTAAATGTAGATCATGTCGTCTGCGATAAGTAAGATCAGGAGAGATATATATTGCCGCACCACCATGACTGCTAGTTAATCTGTTACAATATTCTGAATTGTAGTTAAGGAAGCAATAAAGATTTTTGTCATCGTCTGACAACCAAGTTTCAGTCAAGGCAATTAATGAGAATGAGCTAGAAGATGAAAAAAAGGAAATGATTAATCTCCTCAAAGTGTTTGCGAAGACTTCTAGCATTAAAATGAATGACGGAATGAAATCCATTTATGAAAGAGTTAACTTGATTAGGTTCCAGGAAAGAGGCCATGATAAGCTGTGAGACAATGAACACAGGTTGCCATAGTATTAGTCTATTCTAGTCAAGTCGGAATGATCACGAATTTGCAGAACTCTGCTGTTAGTAGTCTTTCTAGCCTTGATTTGACAGTTGTCAGTCCAAAGAAACATCCACTTCTTTTCTTTCTTCAGTGTTAGGGCTTTGGAAAACAGGGCCTTGTTACATGGGTCCAGATGATCGTTTACGAAGATAGGTGCGTTAGAAATGCTAGAGAAGCCTAGATCACTGACACAAAGCTTGGCCTTACGTGCTTTACTGATGAAGTCAGATTTTTTAGTTCGAGAGCAGAAACGAGCAATGATGTTTTTTTTTTTTTTTTTGTCAGTAGACCGTGTGGGCACGCGATGAACAATGTCTAGATTCATGAGGCGATATGGAACATCCAGCCTTCTCCCCTAGCATTTCCATGATTACGACGCTGTCCTCTCCTTGGGAACAGGGAACGCCCTTGATCTCAACGTTGCCGAGGCGTGAATATTGCTCAAGTTCTTCTACCTTGCGAGTGAGTGAAGAGTTTTGAGATTTTAGTTCTTTATTCTCATTTACCAATGAGGTATTTTGGCCACGTAAGTCCTCGACAAGTTGATTCAAGTGTCGTGCACTTGATTGAAGGGACTCAACTTCCTTCTTTAACTCCGCAATATTAATGCCGGAATCTTTCGTTTTTAGCAAGAATCTGCCGAACACCTTATCAGAGGTGTCTTTAGCTAAACTGTTAATTTTAGCCTCTAGATCCTCGATATTTTTAAGAGTTCAGCATTACTTGGCATGGTATAAAAAAATACAAACTCGAACACAAGCAGGAGGAGAACACAGTTGGTGGCAGCAGTGGCAGTGGTATGGAAAAAGAAAAGAAAAAGAAAATAAGAGTTGGTAAGAATACCTGCGTAAACGATGAACTATTTAAAGATGTGGCTCATGCAATGCCACTGCTGCCAGTGAAGGGTGGGCGTCGGTGCGGGCTTACTTAAAGGGAAGGTGCTCCGGGCAGCGACCTCCAATGGTAGTCTTGTTGATGATGTCAGCAGGCCACGATAAATCCACGCAGTCGCAGCTTCACCACGTGGCGATGATTCAGCGTCCGGGAGGGCAGTACGTCGATGTGTCACGAAGATCGCCGTTTGAGACAGAGGGGGATGGGTGAAAAGTGTCCGGTCAGGGTATCTGCGTAAACGATGAACTTTTTAAAGATGTGGCTCATGCAATGCCACTGCTGCTTGTATATACATTGTAAATACAGTCTTATACTCCCAACATCCCCGTAACATATTGGTGGGAGGTGCGGATACCACGGCTGGAAACGGAGCTCCGCAGTGGACGCCGCATCGCCATCATCACCATGAATGACGGTGGGCACTCGGGATCAACGTCGTTGCCGCCTGCAACGTCACCGTGGCTAACTACGTCGCCCTCCCCTTCGGTTGTGGTTGTGCAACCCAAGGATCCCGGAACTTTCTGCGGAAATGATGGCGCCGATGTTGAAGAGTGGTTGGCTATGTACGAAAGTGTGAGTGGAATCAAGAAATGGGACCCTACGCTGATGCTAGCTAACCTGTTGTTCTACCTAAGAGGCACGGCAAAGGTGTGGTTCGAAAACCATGAAGAGGAGCTGACCAGCTCGAACCAATGCAAAGAGAAGTTAACAGAGTTGTTTGGCAAACCAGCCGGCCGTAAAATTGCCGCAAAGCAGGAACTGGCTTCCCGTGCCCAATCCCCCACGGAGTCCTATGTTTCGTATATCCAGGACGTGCTGGCGCTTTGTCGTAAAGCCGATCACGACATGACAGAAGCTGACAAGGTAGGGCATGTGCTCAAGGGAATTGCTGACGACGCCTTTAATCTGCTCATGTGCAAAAGCTGCTCTACAGTTGATGCTATCATCAAAGAGTGCCGACAATTCGAGTAGGCCAAAAGCCGACGTGTTCTGCACCCATTCACCAGTTATCCCAATACTGCCGCAACGTCGACGTGTGAAGATCAGCCCGCATAGCAGCATGCGTCGTCATCAGAAGACGTGGTGCGAATTGTCCGACGTGAACTGGACGCGATGGCGCCCGCAGCTTTCTGTTCGCGTAGCCCTGATGCTACCCCTTTTTCAGTTCCCCTCGTGCAAGCCATCGTTCGACAGGAACTTCAAAACTTTGGCCTACATTCTGTCTGTGCTGTCGCCAACCCCAGAGCCCACACGAACGCCTTTCTACTACTTTCGCTCCACCCCGGCGCTTCTCTCCATGTTGTCGCAACCCGACTGAGTGGAGAACCGCGGACGACCAGCCGATATGTTTCACCTGTCGCCGCATTGGTCATGTCGCCAGATACTGTCGCAACTCGTGGCCCTCAACACCCCGCACGCCGACCAACCTGAGCTGTTGTAATGGAAATGCCCGCAATGTTTCGCCCACCGCCGAGTCTAACAGCACCGACAACTCTGCTAGGAACACGGGGTACAGTCGCTCACCATCACCACGCGGACACCAGTCTCGTTCACCGCAAGCGCATCGCCCATCTCCCGTTCGCCGCAGCGACGTCGCCCTTCGTCCCCTGTGCCTTTTGGCCGCACCTTTTCGGAAAACTAAGAAATGCAGCCCTCGGAGGCGGTGCTGCATTGCCTACTACATGCAGCAAATGCTCTGTCTGTGCCCACCAAGAGAAGTGTAATTGACGTTAGAATAGACGGCTTACCTGTCTAAGCACTTGTAGACAATGGAGCCCACGTACTGTGATGAGTGCTAGCCTACGTAGACGTTTAAAGAAGGTCCTCACCCCAGCAGCTGCCCGAGTGCTTCGCATGGCCGACGGCGGCGTGCTGGTTGTTCTTGGAATGTATACTGAGCGTATAAGTATAGCCGGCTGCCCTACTTCTTTTCTCTTTGCTGTGATCGTCGACAACTGCCCTCACGACCTTATCCTTGGCTTGGACTTTTTATCCATTCATTCTGCTCTCATCGAGTGCGCGACCGGCGTTCTTCCGTTACAACTGCCTCAAGTCGCCGATGCTTCGAGCACCGCCCCACCGCACTTGTGTTCGCTTCAAGATGTGCGTCTGTCACCTGAGGCAGTGACATACGTCGCTTTGACCACACAGCCACAGATTCCTGACGGTGAATATGTCCTTCGCCCCATCATCGATGTGCTTTTGAACCGGAACGTAGCTCTTCCGCATACGCTGGTGACGATTACTAATAACGGCGTCGTTCTTTCGCTTTTGAATTTCAGCCTGTGCCGTCAAGTGCTTCCAGCCAGCATGCTCTTGGCCAGCGTTTCTAATACTTCCGCATTTGACACTGAAAGTCCGAATGCCGAGAGCGGTTTCTTAGCATCAATTGCAGCTGACAGCTTTGGTTCCCTAACGGATGACTTCGAGAAGATTATTGCACCTGACCTCACCTTTGCACAGGCCACGGACATACGTCTCCTCCTCGAATCGTACCTTGACATCTTTGATTTCGGCGTAAGGCCTTTAGGACAGACATCTGTTGTTCCCCACCGTATCAACAGTGGAGACACGAATCCTATTCGTCGGCGTCCCTATCGTGTATCGCATGCTGAACGTCGAGTCATCCAATCAGAAGTGGACAGAATGCTCCGCAAAGGAGTCATCGAACCATCAGCCAGCCCTTGGGCTTCGCTTGTCGTCCTTGTGAGTAAAGAAGATGGTGCCTGGCGTTTTTGCGTCGATTATCGCCATTTAAACAAGATCACCCGAAAAGACGTCTACCCACTACCACGCATCGATGACGCCTTAGACTGCTTGCACGGAGCTAAATACTTCTCGTCCATTGATCTTCGATTCGGCTACTGGTAGATATCAGTTGATGAAATGGACCGCGAGAAGACGGCCTTCATCACACCTGATGGTTTATATCAGTTCAAAGTCATGCCCTTTGGCCTATGCAATGCTCCTGCGACATTTGAACGTATGATGGACTCTCTTCCGCGAGGCTACAAATGGACCACCTGTCTTTGTTATCTTGACGATGTTATTGTTTTTTCTCCCACGTTCGGCAGCCACCTTACCCGACTCGCTGCAATTCTTGCGGCCTTCCGGAAAGCCGGCCTTCAACTGAACTCCACGAAATGCCAATTCGGGCGCCGTCAGATTACCGTGTTGGGACACCTGGTTGACGCATCCGGTGTACAACCAGGTCCGGAAAAAGTTCGCGCCGTTAGCAGTTTTCCTGCGCCACGTTCTGCTTCTGACGTGCGCTGCTTCGTCGGCCTGTGTTCTTACTTTCTCCCTTTCATCAAAAACTTCGCCGACGTTGCCCGGCCTTTGACAGATCATCTTAAGAAGAACACTCCGTTCTCATGGGGCCCTGAGCAAGCTCACGCGTTCGCCGCTCTCATCGGGTTTCTGACAACACCTCCCATACTTGCCCACTTTGATCCATCTGCACCGACCGAAGTCCACACTGACACAAGCGGCCACGGCATCGGTGCTGTTTTCGCCCTACAGCAGAATGGTACTGAGTGCGTGATAGCTCACGCCAGCCGCCTGCTGTCACCTGCTGAGAGAAATTACTCCATCACCGAGCGGGAGTGCTTGGCTTTAGTTTGGGCTGTCGCCAAGTTCCGGCCATATTTGTACGGCCGCACGTTTTCGGTCGTTGCAGACCATCCCACTCTCTGCTGGCTGTCTTCCCTCCGGCACCCCACAGGACGGCTTGGTCTCTGGGCTTTGCGGCTCCAGAAATTTTCATTTGTTATCAACTGTAAGTCTGGACATCTGCACAAGGACGCTGACTGCCTCTCGCGTCACCCCGTGGATCCTCCCGATCCTGTTGCGCATGATCCGGTGACCTGCGTGCTGGCTTTGACTGACATGACCGACATGCGCGCTGAAAAACAACGGAACGCATCCTTACAGTCCATCATCGCCGGAGTGCAATCTGGCAGCACCGACGGCACGTGCCGCATGTTCGTGCTGCATGACGGCATCCTCTACTGCCCCAATATCGTCATCCTCGTCATCTGCGATCCGTCGTTCTCGAACAACTTCACGATGCACCGACGGCGGGACACCTTGGAGTTTTGCGTACATACGACTGCGTACGACGCGGGTTCTTCTGGCCGGGTATCTACCGCTCTGTGCGTCGTTATGTCGCAACTTGCGAATTGTGTCAGCGCCGGAAGAAACTTCCCCTGCAACCTGTCGGACGACTCCATCCAATTGAAGTTCCATCTGAAGCTTTCTTTCGCGTAGGCCTTGACCTGCTTGGCCCTTTTCCGACGACGACTAGAGGGAATAAGTGGATCGCTGTCCCTACTGATTATGCGACACGCTACGCGATAACAAAGGTGTTGCTGACTAGTTGCGCAATTGACGTCGCCGATTTTCTCCTTCACGACGTCATTCTCCAGCACGGTGCACTTCAGTTTCAGTTTCAGTTTCAGCTTCTTGATGCGATTGAAATGTTTTACAGAAAAAGTAAATCTAGGAAGTCCTATAGCCAAAGACTGGGAAGGGGCCTCCAAGGAGGGACCTCGACAGTTACTTGCAGACCGCGGCCGCTCGTTCTTGTCTCGAGCTGTGGACGACCTCCTCCGCTCTTGTGCCACGGAGCACAAGCTGTCCACCGCCTACCACCCACAAACGAACGGTCTTACGGAACGTCTCAACCGAACAATCACAGAGGTGCTGTCGATGTACGTTTCCAACGATCATCATGACTGGGACGCCACACTGGCCTACGTGACATTCGCGTATATCTCGTCCCGACATGACACCGCAGGATATTCACCCTATTAACTTTTGTATGGTCGCGACCCCACTTTGCTCTTTGACACCATCCTACCTTCTGTGTCACGCTTTGTCACTGAGTACGCTCTTGAAGTCATCGATCGCGCTCACATGGCGCGTCAAGTCGCCCGATCTCGTTTATTAGCCTCGCAGCATCAGCAAAAAGAGCGTTACGACCGGTGCCATCACGATGTTCAGTTCGCCCCAGGTGCTTGGGTGCTGCTTTGGTCACCATGTCGTCGCGTCGGCCTCTCCCAGAAGCTTCTCTCTCGCTATATACACAGGGCCCTATGAACTCCTACGTCAAGTTAACGATGTCAATTACGAGATCGCGCCGTTACAGTTTCATCCATCCCCAAGTCCGCCGCCTGTTGACGTAGTGTACGTTTCGCGGCTGAAGCCGTACTTCGTTCCCAGTTCTTCGCCTACCATGCGCCGAGACGGCGCTTCAGCACACGGGAGTCATGTTACGGAAGGATGAAAGAAGAGAGGAAGAAGACCGCGAGACGCTGGCTGCTGCGTGTTGTTACTAGTCAGCCATCTTATCCCCACTGACTCTGCTTGTATATACATTGTAAATACAGTCTGTCTATACCCCAACATCCCCGTAACAGTAGCGCGGAGGTTATTACCGTTGTAAAACGCTTTCGTGAGGTAAGCGGAAGTGCAGTCAATTGGGGGAAATGTGGTTTTTGCATGGGGATTGGGATCTCACGTCACAGTTTTTCCTAAATGTGCAGTGGGTAACAATACCGGTGAAGTATTTAGGCGTACTAATAGAACATTACACCGAGAGCGATCCTTACTGGCGGAGGCAGGCAGAAGAAATCCGAGAAAAGGCCGAAAAATGGAAGGACAAAGATTTGTCTATCTTTGCTCATGCTTCTGTTTGCAATTTGTTTTTCATTAGTACGTTGTGGTACGTGTTGCAAGTGCTCCACTGTTCTCGAACGACTGTGCAAAGACTTCATCCGGTTTTGCCGTGGTTATATGGGGATACATGAGAACGAACAAGTCGGACAAACCTTTTTCGGCGTGTCCGCGATGGGGGCGTGTGTTTATCGCATCTGTTTCTGAGACAGCTCGTAAATCGTCTCATTCAAATCGTTCGAAATCTCATTCGTAAATCGTCTCAGCTCGTAAATCGAGCATCAACGTCTGCATGGCGAACAGCCATGCAGACGTTGATGTTCGTTCTGCTATAGAGTGCTTTCGCAAGTCAAGCTTTCATTTCATTTCTGCAAGTGCGAAACTGTGTACCCGATTGGGTGCCCCGTATGGAATCTTTGTTACACATGAAAGAATTGTAACATATGTATTTGACATTACGTGGTTTATTATTACGCCACCACAAAAAAAAAAAAAAAAAAAGAAGTCGGAGTGGCGTAGTGGTAAAGTACCGGGATGAGGATCTGTAGGTCAGACGATCGAATGCTAGTGGTAACCTTCTTATTATTAGTTCTTTCTCATTTTTTGTTGCACACAAACACTCTCTGTTGCTTTCTGAAAACACACACACACGCACACACATGTACGGTGGCCAGGCACCGCGTATTTCACGTGCTAGAGCTGCCTTTCGCAGCAGTACCCAGCGCCTCCCAGTACGCCGCGCTTGCCCAGCACCCCAGCATTCAGCGCGCGACGCTGGGCCCATAATCCGGCTGGATACTGGGTTTTGCGATAGGGTAGTGACAAAAGTCAGCACTTTCAGTAATAAAGTGAGTGCCAGGTCGTGGACCGCTGAAGCACAACTATCCGCGAACAGGTAATCGCCGTCTCTGGTGACGTACCAAACGTAGGCTCGAAGCAGTTCTTGCATGTTCAGCGCCCGGTGAAATCGAGATGCGCATGCTGTAACGTTATCACTTCGCTTTGCTTGCTGTAACGTTCGCCACTTTTGGTACCTCAACGCAACAAAGACGCGTAAGAAAACATAATTCCTTTTGTAGACCGGCCACCGCGTGTACTTGCAGGTTAGTGCAACCATACGTGCTGCCAGCACTCGGTGCTATGAATATACTGTGATGCGATCATGTCATTACGGTGACAAGCTTCAATAAATGAACCACGTACCTCCGTGGACAGGACATCTATCACTCTCGAGCTCCGCTTCACGCATGTTATCAAATAAGAAATTCGTCTCCCAAGACGTACCCGTGCGGAATGGCTCCAATGACGTGGATAGCTCTTTGTTGGCACCTTGGAGCTCTAGTACATTAGCCAGTTCAAGAGGAGATTCCAAGTGATCTCTGACACTGAACGGCAATAAAACAAATTGTCAAATTCCTCCACATTCGACAATTACGCATCTCTCGGACGCAGGAGCAGTCATGATACTGGATCAACCTGAAGAGCGCGGCTTGGCCTTCGTGGAAGAACGCTGGGGTGACCCCAAGGAGTGCCGCTTCCCCTTGTTCTCCTTCTTGAAGCCGCTATCCTTGGAAGGAATGTACTGCATTCACCTGATCATGCTTCTCGGTAAGCAGCATCTCGTTCATTAGACGTCAGTCACTGGGACAGACTGTTGCGTTTCTTACATATGTAACACGTTCACCTCGAAAACGAGCTGATTACGTTAATTTTAATTTCTTTTGGTGACATTTATATCGTTGTGCAAGTCCAAGAGAAAGAGGAGGGGGATGGTGGGGGCGAGCCTAACCTTGCAAAGACATGACGGCATATTGCTCCGCCAGAGCGTCTTCCTTTAAAGAACAGAAATGAGCACGCCACCTAGTTAATCACGACGTGAGCAGGTTTAATGCTACCAAGACAGATTAAGGCGATTATAAGGAGTAGAGGGAGAATACTACCACTGCACCAAGTTCACACCGTACTGACTCAGCATATATGTACTACATCGAGTGACTGGTGAGGTTTATCACTACGGAAACCTCACACCACTCACTTAATAGGTCGGTGCCTTTAAGAAACTTCACACGGAGGTGAAACACCACTTTCCTAAAAATTTAGCGTCAATGTAGTGCACGAAACCACTGTATCCCCCGTATTCTCAAACGGTCCTCGAATCGTAGTTTTTCCTCAAATTTATTATTATTATTATTATTATTATTATTATTATTATTATTATTATTATTATTATTATTATTATTATTATTATTATTATGCTGATGACGACGACGACGACGACGACGACTTATTGGCATCCCCTTTGAAACGGGTTGGTGACAAATAGTCACCTAGCCTGTTTGAGTTACTCAGATATGCTATGCATGCTTTTAATTCTAGCATTTTATGGACATCTCCTCAATCTTTTTTTATCTTCCTTCAAAACTTCTCTATCTACCTTGTACCTATGCCTTTAACGAATCCGGTCGAATCCATCTCTTCCCTGCTTTTTTTTTTCACCAATACTCCAAACGTCTCTTGTTTATCTCGACGGCTGACCGGTTGATGTTTCTGTCAACTTTAAATCCAAGCGCTCCTGTCAGGCGTACGTTTCCTAAGGGTTTACTGGGTGAATCCCTTCGCATTACCTTAGGATGTGCTGAGTGGTCTCCTGATTTTTGCCGCAGCCTACACATGCCTCATCTAGTTGCAAATATTTGCTCCGGTATATTTTTGCCCTGAGGCAACCAGCTCGAGCCTCAAATAGCGAGGCACTTCCCTTCGTGATATTGTACAGATTTTCCCTTCTAATTTCTTTCTTCTCATTCTTGTAAATCACCGTGGTCTTCTTTGTTTCCATTCTTTGCTTCCAATTTCACTGTCTCCGTTCCTCTCAATTTCTTTCTGATGACTCCTTGTCGTCTATTTATACTTTCAACTACCCTGTAGTTGGTTACCAACTTGCTTGACCTCTTCCTGCATTGTGTCCGCGTTTTGTCAGGCACAGGTACTTGTACACTTTAGCCGCTCATTTATTTTGATCCATGTTCCTGAGTCTTTTTCGATGCGCTTCTCTGACTTCAAACGAGGCCCAACCCATGTCACCCTGCACTGCCTAATTTCTGGTTTTGCCGTGGGCTCCCAAAGGCCAACCGACCTACCGATCTTTGGTTAACTCACAAGATATCCGATTTTAAGCACAGAATGGCATTTGCGAACGTTAGCTCTGGCATCATTACTTCTTTCCAGATTCCACGCACCACCTCATATTTATTGTGGTCCCAAAGTGCTCTATGTTTCTTTACTGCAGTATTCCACGTTCAGCACACCGCCGCCCCTTGACTGAAGACACTACGCTGCTCAGGGAATTTCGCGGAGTGTCAATAAAACGCAGTGACCACTATTGTCGAGGGTAGGCGCCACTATCTACTTTCTTGAGGAGTGGAGGTTGAGTGTTGAGTGTAGGAACGTTCTAGAGGACGAAGGCATGTTTCAGTCAATCAAGGACAGCCTTGCGCTCTTCCACAAATTCTGAGCAGTCCAACGAGTAACATTTAACATCACCATGGGCTGCAGGAAAAACCCCAGGCCTGACCAGGCTGATGTTTTGCATGTTCCCATGTATGCTGCACGGCTGATAGTTCGGTTGGAGAGGACAACGTTTTTTGGCTTTGCTTCTGCATGTTTAACAACTCGTTTGACAGCATTCGGCTACCTATAGCTATAGTGAGTCGGGGATCTCAGAAGCAAAAAAAGAAAATGTAAGCTGTTTGGTACATGACGACTGGCTGTTCCAGCCTTACTATTAAGACGGTAACGAATAGCCACGAGAGGAGGGCACCTCTGTCTCTAGCGTTGTCTGTGGCTACCCATGCCTTAAGTTACACTGAAGCTTCGAGTCAGCCCTCGTGATGGCCGTGAGGCAGAATGCTAGAAAGAGTAGGTTTCAGGAACGCTTTGGCGTAGTATTCAGTAGAGTCTACATCTGATGTTGCTATGTAGACGATTTTTCGACGTAGGTAACCACATAACCTCTAGCACATACTTCTCAACCGTGCTACTGTTGCCACATCTTCACGCTTGTTCTGGCAGCACTGTCAAATGCCGCCTTTACGCAAGAAAAACTGCTACGGCAATGTTCCTTGGAGCCTGCTGCTGTGCGATATCTACTGCTAAAGCAATGGCAAAATTGATTAAGTGGGGTATACATAGCGGCCACGTGTATAAAGGCAGCACTGAATAAGATGAGTCTGAACCAAGTTTATCGAAACAGACAACACAGTTAATAGAAGCAGGTTTTCCCCGTTCTCTCATCACGTCAATTGGTGAAACCATCGTGCAGAAAGAAAAACGAATAGGCTTTGAACCACCAAGTATAGAAAAGGAAAAAAGACAAGGTACAAATTCATGTGGTGCCGTACGTGCACAAGTTTTCGCACAACTGAAGAAAATTTCCAGTTGACATGATATGAACTTAATTTTCAGTGCCCCTTGCAAGCTATCCATGCTGTGCAATCGTATAAAAAAAGCACAATTGGCCACAGTGCACCAACAATCATGATAGTAGGTTCACTGACTACCACATGCACCTTCATTTACCTGATACCGTTAAGATGTGGTGAAGCTTATACAGATTGTCCCACATAACTTGAGCCTGTGAGGTTTGGGGTCGGGCATGAAATAGATGATAGCTGGCCCATGCCGTCGTCCAACTCATCCACGCTGAGGACGTTGTTGAAGGGAGAGACTTGTTCGCATCGAGAACGAGGAATATGGCATTGATTTACAGTATCTACATGAGAACGTTACAG